>NW_021829626.1:0-12500 GCF_006345805.1 Octopus sinensis | reverse complement strand
AGCTTGGCACCAGTGACGTCGCAACCCATTTCTACAACTGAGTGAACTGGAGCAACGTGAAATAAAGTGCCTTGCTCAAGAACACAACACGCAGCCCGGTCCGGGATTCGAGCTCACAACCTCACGATCGTAAGCTCGACGCTCTAAAATTATTAAATAATTTTTTAAAATTTTAACTTTAATTTAAATATTTTAATTGGATTTTTATATTTTATATTTTATATTTTTAATATATTTTTTAATTAATTTTATTTCTATGTATTGGCTTATGATTTTCACTGTTTGATTTGCCTAATAGTGGTTTTATCTCTAATTTAATATAATATATATTTATATTATAAAATTAGATTTAATCCTAAATCTAATTTTTCCTTGTAAGTTTGGATTTACTCCCTAATATTATTATTAATTTATATATATATATATATACATATATATAGATAGATAGATTTCTTTCTAATAGATTAAGAGCCGGTTTCTAACCTAGATGCAAGGCTCCTTCATTGGAAGTTCAACATCAACAACAGGGTATTTTTCTATGTATGTATATATGTATGTATGCATGTATACGTGCAGATTTGTATGTTTTATTTCTTCTCTTCTCAGACATATACTTGCATATTTAGACATGCTCATATATATTTAGATAAACTTCTAGAATGTCTTACAGCTTTTTACAGTTCCAGTGATAGCTTGGGTCTGTTGTCTTCGAATCAACCTTCTCCTTTCTGGTTTTGAGAAGCCTAATTTCTCAAGATTGATTTTTAGGCAGTGTGTTACATATCCCAGGGCCCTAATAATTACAGGTATAAACTTGAACTTGTAATCTGGATAGAGTAATTACAGATTTCTCATTAGTTCAGCGTAGGTATTTTCTTTTTTACTGATCATCAGCCTTATGTTAATATCTACTGGGCAGCTAATTTCCACAGCTGTAGACAGTTTCTCTTCTCCATCCCAAATCATTATCAGGTCTATTGTGTTTACATTTTATTGCAGTTTTCACTTGGACATTCCATCAGTACTCCTTTTTATTATGAGTGGCTATGGCTTCTACCAAACTGCGGGCTCTTATTTCTTTGTCCTCGGGGTTATTTTCCAGTCGGATTTCATTATAGAGTGTCCTAGCTACAACATCATGTCTCATCGGTAGATAAAACCGTGGTGACAATATTCGGACAACTGTTTATGATGTGGGTGATACTATATGTGCATGTATGTATGTATGAACGTATGTATGTATGTATGTATTTATGTATGATTGTATGTATGTATGTATTATGTATGTATGTATGTATGTATGTATGTATGTATGTAAAAACGTATACATCTATTTTTACTTTACTTTAGTGCATTAGTGTGTCTGGCATGCGCAACAGGATTTTGTTTTTCTTAAAACATTTGTCTTTATAAACTGTGCTTAAAACCCACAATGAACTGAAATTCTTTGTGACATTGACCGCAGCTTGAATAAATTTGACTACCCTATCCAGTAGGTCGGCCGACCGTAGGAATGGGCAACCTTTATCGAGAAGTGAGCCTAATAAGAGCTCTTTATCTAGCAGGCCGAACTACTAAAGAAAAATTCATGATAATTTTTCATCAGGTGTACCATATTTTTCCATAACTGACTTTGAGTTCTCATCGTTTGATCGAATGCAACAATAGTCAGTGTGTCAGAGGCAAGTCATCAATTCGCTGCGAATTACTATGTACCGCTTAACGTTTTAAGTGCTAACGATTCTGCCAGCTCGCCACCTTAATAATAATAACAACGACATCAACAACAACAATGATAATAATAATTATAATAACAATAATAATAATAATACTAGTAAAAATAAGAGCATCACAACAAACCACAGCACATACCCAAAGTACACAGAACCGCACTCGGTAGTGCAGGGAAAGCACGTGGAAAAATAAAACTACTGAATAATAATAATAATAATAATAATAATAATAATAATAATAATAATAATAATAATATAATAATAATAATAATAATAAAGAAATGCTTAAAGAGGAAAAGAACATAAAAAAGAAACAGCATGGAAAGAGAAAAAAGTGTACGATCATTTAGCAAGAGATGTGAACGCCAAAACAGATAAAGAAGACCAATGGCTATGGATGAGTAGGAGTAACCTAAAGATAAAGACAAAAGCACTTATATACGCAGCACAAGAACAAGCGTTAAAGACTAACTATGTGAAATGCAGACTCGACAACACTACCGACTACGACAAATGCAGAGGGTGAAACGGTATGACACATCATTAGCGAACAGATGAAATTGGCACAACGCGAATACAAAAGACATGACAATATAGAAAGAATGATCCATTGGGAGCTCTGTGGAAATTACGGCCAACAAGGAGCAAAGACGTGGCATGAGAAAACTCCAGAACGAGTCACTGAGAATGAAAGTTGCAAAATCCTGTAGGATGTAATGATTCAGTGCGATCACCTTAACAGATATCGGAAATCAGACATTGTTATGGTGAATACAAAAAAAAAAACTTGCATGATCATCGACATAACATGCCCCGGTGACAACAGAATGAAAGAGAAAGGAGGAAATACTGAACAACAATGACGATTTGAAGTGGGAAATGCGAAGGTTGTGGTTAATGAAGAGAGTAGCCGTGATACTAATAATGAGCCCTCTTGGAAGTATCAGTATTTAACTACCAACATGACTCAAAAAGATTGGTACAAATGTAAGGATAGAACACCTACAAAAATCAGCTTTGCTTCGAACTGCAAGACTTTTTTGTAGGTTCTTGAAGCATGACCAGTAAACAAGAATCACCTTAGTCTGCTGGTTGTGGACAGCTGACACTTTCCATTATACTCAGCAAAATAAGCTGAGAGTTTTCATCAAATAATAATTTTATTATTTAGCAGAATTGTTAGCACGAGGAAACAGAATGCATAGCATCATTGTGTCCGTCTTTACGTTCTGAGATCAAATTCCGCCGAGGTCGACTTTACCTTTCATTCTTCGGGGTCGATAAAATAAGTACCAGTCAAGTTCTGGGGTCAATGTAATCGACTTCCCCCTTCCCCGAAATTCCAGACCTTATCTCTATAGTAGAAAGGATTATTATTATTTGCTGCTGACACATTCATACGTAAAAATAATATCGCTCCGATAATTCTCAATGTTCTCCGCGTGTAACTAGAGAAATTAATCTTTATTTTGGATATTATTTCAAACAAAGATTTTTATTGAACATTTTGGAAGTCCACTACCTACAGAGGATAACCAGTAGACTGGGTTTTATTTTTACTTTTTTTTTAATAATTCCATTATTATTCCTCCGTATAAATGGTTTCACGTTACTGGGGAGTCACTCCAAAAGAGATTACACTGAACAAAATAGCTACAAAATAGAAAGACAAGATTAATGTAGACACGAATTGTAGAAAATTGAAAAAATTAATAACATTTCAAAACCAAAAGCAGTATATAGAGGGAGTATGTTTGTTAATAATACTACACATATATGTACGGGGTTAAACGAAAGCATGGCGAGCATTGCAAGCGTACTTTCGTCAAGAAAACCCTATATATGAAATATTTTGCCGCGAGAAGCATTATATTCCCTAAATACTACCTGGTTTTCAAAGATAGGGACCAAACAAGAGTCAGTGTAAGCTAGCAGTGTTCTTCTTAAAAAAAAAGACGAAAGAAAGAAAAATGCCCTACCCCAACAGAAAATAATTGTAAAAGGATTTTTAAGAGGCAAGGGCCACGCCTCCCGCAAAGGTGAGGTGCTCTCCTAGGAGAAATTCATTAAAAAGGTATTTTCCTCTTGAAAACGTTGCCACCTCTGGCGAGGAAGAGTCCATGTACGTAAATTACATATTGTATAACGTCTTTCACCCATTTCTTCGTCTTTATATAACTTATCTGTCTTACGTATTTTTAAGTCTCTGTTTTTTGTGTACCTTGTATCTGTTCGTTAGAGCGTCTGACAAAATGCCTGCGTGTATATATAAACGCTACTTTTGTGATTAAAGGAATCCGTCAACTGGTAATCAGTTCATAGATTGAATTTATCATGACTAAACAAATTTGTTGGTAGTGTGGAGGGATTGCTCAAACCATTCTGCACTGAAAATGGAAGTTGTCTCCCTTACTGTAAGAAAGAATTATCATTAACACTAATGATTTTTCTTTTCGTACGTAGGTAATTTAAATTGATTAAACATTTTGGGAGGCTCACTACATTAAGTAGCACCTACTTAACTATATGTTCTTCACGCGGAAGTCACCTCTGGGAAATTTTCCACGTAATTAATTTGATATACTTTGCCAGATTGTTTTATTTTCGCGCGCGCGTGTAATAGAGCAGACATTTTAGAGAAGTATAAAACGGTGGAAGTGTGGGACAAAATTATGAAATCAAGGTTAAATTTGAAGAGAAAGTCAAGATGATTGCTAAAAAAGTTTTGTTCATCACGTCGAGAAAAATAACTACTTTTGACTTGTAGCAAATACAACTTGTAGATATGCAACAGGAAAGTATGTTATTTTGTTAAAGTTGCGAAAAAGAGAAAAATAATCCGATGTATCGGATATCTGAGCCCTTTGTGTATTTGTTTATGCATTTGGTTTAGAAGATTCTTGATGGGAATCATATGTTGAAAAAATATTTTGGTATCTTGGTAGAGTCATTATATCAATAATAAGCACACGCACTGGTTCTACTTCATACATGTTATTATTGTTATTAGTTAATTATTTAATTATTTAACCAGTTAACTTGTTGATTTTTTATTAATAGGTTAGGCAATCAATATATCAACATGGCTTGTCAAATTCCACATCACAACCTCATAAAAGACATTCTCTCTCTACTCCATGTCTGTTTTAGGTATTCTTTACATATAAACTGCAGAAAATAGGATACGTTTGTATACTGTGAAGAGAAAATAATTATAACTTTTCAGATTCTATCCTTTATCGGAAAAATAAAGATTCAATGATTAATAAATATTGGAAAAAGTTATAGCGTACAGTTAAAAAAAGTTATGGAGTACTTCTGAATAAAAGAGCAAACGGTGGAAACATAAGTTCGAAACTGTGAGATATCAGATATTGTCTGGAGTGTTACATTTATATTTAACTGCTATATTGAAAAATTCATCCTTTTTCTGTGATGTTTCAGTGAAAGATCTCCTGGTAGCACATCTGCGAAAAACATTCTAAATTTCCATAGAGGTATGTCTCTGAAACTTGTCACATAAATTCATTCAATATTCCGCTATGTCAAGTTATATATAACCTTACATACATACATACACACATAAAAACATACATACATATACATATATATATATATATATATATATATATATATATATATATATAATATATATATTATATATATATATATATACATCTATATATATACATATATACATATATATGTACACACATATATATACACACGCACATACACACACACACACACACATATATATACACATATACATATATATATATATGTCTGTGCGTGTGTGTGTGTGTGTGTGCGTGAGTGTTTGTGTACGTATGTATGTATTATGTATATGTATGCAATGTATGTACATATCTACAAATGCGTACAATCTTATATACATGTGTGCATACAGATTTATATATACACACACATATATTTATATATATACATATGTGTGTGTATATATATATATATATATATATATATATATTATATATATATATATATATATATATATAAGGAGAAAATATTCAAAACTGAATATTTATATAGATATTATTATTATTAGTATATGTGGTAAATATAAATAATTGCTAATAACAACAACAATAATATAGGTGATTGCAGGCATTTTTATATAATATATATATATATATATATATATATATATATATATATATACATACATTATATATATAGATATACATTCATATATATATATATATATATATATTATATATATATATATATATACATACATATATATATAGATATACATTCATATATATATATATATATATGACAATTTAGCTAGGGATATTGAATATCCGAAGGATATTTAATATCCCTAAGGGATATTAAATATCCAAAGAATTTACTGGTTTATATTACCTGTATCAATAACAATTTTTACTTCAATAGGTAAATAAAATAAACATACAGTTTATTAATATATAAATGTAAATCTGAAATGAAAAAACAAAACAAAGCAATAAATTGAACAATTATAAATTCAATTCAATTAAAATATTTTATACAAACAAATGATACATCTCATAAATTACAGCTGTTTATGAGATGTATCATTTGTTTGCGCAAAATATTTAAATTGAATTGAATTAATAATTGTTCAATTTATTCTTTTGTTTTGTTTTTGCACTTCTGATTTACAAACATATACAATACATAGATACATAGATACATACACACATACATATTAATATATATATATATTATATATATATATATATATATATATATATATATATATATATATATATAATATATAATATATATATATACATATATATATATTTATATCATATACATATCATATATATATATGCTTGTATGTATGTATGTATGTATGTATGATGTATGTATGTAGGTATGCATGTATGGATGGATGGATGGATATATGTATGTATGTATCAATACATATGCATGTATGTATGTGTGTGCATGTGTGCATGTATGTGTTTGCATGTGTATGTGTGTGAGCACATGAAATCCCGTAAAAAATAACGTTGTATATTTGTTTATAAGAAAGTTATTGTCACTTACCTCTGTCTGGGAAGCTACGTATAATATCCGCATTGTAAGGACTATTAGCCTTTGTCAGGCCTCCGCTGTCTGTAATGCTTTGATAAAGTTGAGTCATGTATTCAGGAGCGATCATGTGCGGTGACACTTTGTCCGGTGACGGAAGTCGCCGAATACCGAACACACGTGATAAACGTTCGAGTGCATCCATGTTTGATTTTGATATATCTGGTGTCAATGATCGACGTTTACGAACGTGTGTCTCGTCTACCTTCTCCGATAAATCTTTGTCCCTGTAAGTAATATGGTGATTATTTCCTTCATCTAACCCCTGGATACCATATAGAGCGTCCTTAGCAATTGGCCAGTGGTGAAATGAAGAGCTTCTTACTGTGTCTCTATTTAGCAGTGATGACCAAAGTGAATTTGAATTTGACACGGACACAAAACGATTGGATTTCAAGTGACGCGACAAAAGTGATGATGCTTCGATTGGGGTGTAAGTTTGCGAGATGCTGCGGGACGTGTTGTTGTTACGATACGTTGAATAATTTCTCGTCGTCGACCAAGCTGCAACAACCTGTACTGGCATGGCCATACTACTGCAAGCTGTCATAGCAATCAGCACTACCAGTATTACAAATCGAGGTGGGTACATTAGATATTGTGCTGTGAGGCAGCCGCTGTCTAACGATAATTGGCGGCCTCCTGTAGAAACGGTAGCAAAACTGTCTTGATGTTGATTTTCTCCTGAGTTTCCAGGTTGGGGAGAAGTTCTGTTGTATTGCTGACGGCAACCGTAAAAATGTACACAACAACACCCTGCGTTCTTGTAACGTGAAAGTGATAAGTGTTTGAAACCGGAAACAAAATAAGCCATGAAACATAACTGAGGAGGTGATGGGTAAAGCAAAGTAGAAACAATATCTGTTTTTCGTCTTCCTTTTCTTTCCCCAACTCTATGGACGAACGATCTGTTAAAAGGATTCGGCTCCGGCCAATGCCAACCAGCCTCAAACAGCATTATTATCTTCTCTCCTCCTGACAGCTATTCATCTTATCTAGCAGAACCACTCTCACACGTTCACACATGCAGACAGTCAGACACCATAGATACATACCTGAGGACGATAATTGTTCGTAGACTGAATGTTATACTAGTGTAATTTTGACTTGGTTCAAGATATAATATTATATAGGTAGACAAACAGACAAACAGAGACATAGACAGACAGAAGAGGGGAAATGAGGGAGGAGTCAAATAAACAGAGAGAAAGATAGGGAGTTGGAGGAAAATTATACGGCTAGCTCTATGACGGAGAGGCGGAGATATAAAGACAGACTAAAGGTGGGAATGTATAACAGACAGATAGATCGATAGACAGACAGATTATCAGACAGAAAAAAGACAGACAAGCAGACTGACAGACAGACAGACAGACAGACAGATAGATAGATAGATAGATAGATAGATAGATAGATAGATAGATAGATAGATAGATAGATAGATAGATAGATAGATAGATAGATAGATAGATTTATATGTTTTTATGGAAATAAATTATTTGAATTATTTTCATTTTTTTTTTTTTTTAGATGGGAAAACTAGAAAACTAAACTAGAAAGATGTCACCGAACTGTAAATAAAGATTATCCGTATATCAGAAATAAAGCAAATATTGTTCTTTCTTCATATTTCCCCCCTTTTCTTCGTTTTGTTTGTTTTTGTTTTATTTTCTTTCGCTTTTGTCTTGTTTTCTTTTCTTTTTTCGTTTCCGTTGTTATTTATTTATCTATTTATTTTTATCTTCTATATTCCTCAGTAAATTATTCAACTTTGTTTTCTGTTCTGTTCGGTGGGTTTGCGACGAAAAATTTACACCCCTGTTGTTCGTCTCAAGTTAAGTAGGTAGTATTAAAATAACTTAGCTACTTACCTTCCACTAATAGCAGTCGCCCGACCGGCTGGCTAGCTATAGCTGCCAAAATCCCCCCTCAAAAACCACCAAATACTTCCAGTTTGGATGAAGTTGAAGTATATTTGGAGATGTGCTTTGAGAGGGACACGAAGATGTGACTGAAACTAAGCGAAGAGATGGCCACGGTTGTAACGAATAATTCTGATGGCAGGCCTTGCACGATCAAATCAGAAATGATCTATGATTAAACAACAGTAACACACAAACACGCACACTCGCGCACACACGCATTCAAACAATAATATATACTCAGTCTGATTCCACTCTTAAAAACTGGACATCGTTCTTCTTCATTAGCCCTGCTGCTGTTACTGTTGTTTTTAATGTTGTACATGGTAATGATGACGATGACGATTACAATGATGATATTCTTGCCATTGCTGACGTTGATGGTGGTGATGGTAGTGGTACTGAAATATTGTTGCTCTTATCGTTATTAGTAGTTATTATTCTTCGTTAGGTTCCTGTGTGTCTGTCAGACAGTCTACTGCTACTGCCGTTATTTCTCAAGTTAGTGTCGGCTGACTGGGCTAGTTTAATTTAAACGTTAAGTGCGTTTTTGTTTGTACATACGCAAGGAGAGCTGACAGCGGTATGGGGGTGACAAAACATCGGTTGCTGCATATAGTGAGGTTGTCCGATAGTTTGTCGTAGTGCAAAATCTACCATCATGAATACATACTCCTTATTACATATGGTTATTACTGTCGGTCGATGAAATAAATACCAGTTGAGCATAGGGGGCGATGTAATCAACTAACTTCTTTTCCAAAATTTCAGGCTTTGTACTTATAGCAGAAGGGATTATTACTATCGATCAATGAATTAATGGGTTGACATAATCGTTAGTAACCTCGAACACAATTCTTCGCAATGTTTCTCCCGGTTTAAAGCGGCGAACTGACGGAATCGTTACCGCAAAATGCTCAGCGACATTTCGTCCGTGTTCACATTCTTAGTTCAAATGCCGCCGCGGTCGACTTTGCCTTTCATCCTTTCGGTGTCGATAAAATAAGTACCACTTGAAGACTGGGGTCGGTGTAATCGATTTAACACTTCCTCGAAATTACTGGCCTTGTGCCAAACTTTGAAACCAATATTTCTCTCATTTAAGGTGGCGAGCTGGTAGAATCATTAGCACGCCGGGCAAAATGCTTAGCTGCATTTCGTCCGAGTTCAAATTCCATCGAGGTTGACTTTACCTTTCATCCTTTTGGGGACCATAAAATACGTACCAGTTCATCACAGAGGTCGACGAAATACACGAACCTATTCCCAGACAAAAAATTCAGGGCTAAGGATTATTATTACTCTCATTATATGGATTAGTGGATGGTAGAATTGTTGGGCCCCCTCGGACACAATTCTTTGCAGTATTTCTGTCGGTCCTTTTGCTTAAGGTTCAAGCCCATCTGAAGTTAACCTTGACTTTCTTATTTTAGGGGTAGATAAAATACAGTACTAGTCATGTACTTGGATCGATATAATTAGTTAATACCTTCTGTAAATTGCACGTCATGTTCCTAATTTGAATGTTATCATTTTGTCCAGAAATACAACGATGAAGGATGATATTTGCGTGTGTATATACTTGTATATGCATACATAAATATATACATAGATACATACATACATACATACATACATACATACATACATACATACATACATACATACATACACACATAGATACATACATACACACATACATACATGGTGGCTGCCCCCATGCACGAAGCTTAATCAACGTTGTTATCGTGCAATGCCTGTGCAAGAAGATTTTTTTAAAGTGAGGAAAGGCTGTGCACTGAGTCAATCCCACTCACTAAGCAACAGCAGCCATAATCCGAAAAGAAGAAGTCAACATCATCGGTAACCACTGAGCCGCAGGTTTTATGTCGGAGTTATCCCAGTTACCTGATTTACCTTCTCCTAGAGGGATGCCCTAACAAAGGCTAGGAGTCCTTCCCTCCCAATGGTTTAACCGCGCTATCGGGTATTCAGTCCGATTATTTCTATGTCCCCGCGCATGATACATCTTTAAGACGTTTATTGGATGGCCATTGACTCTCAAGAGTTCCTCCGCCTTTGACGGGTTTTGTTTTTCAACCCGCAGAGTGTCCAATAAACACCCTCCTCACCAAGCAAGCTTGGTGGGGTTGCCGGTTTAGTCGCCGACGACCCGACCATGCAACAGGTTGTACTGGGTTACATATTACCAGTAGCACTAGAAAGTGACCTGACACATACATACATACATACATACATACATACATACATACATACATACATACATACATACATACATACATACATACATTAATTAGAGAAACTGAATAGGGGTGGATTTTCTGTGGAAAAATTATCAGAAAAATACAAGGATGAAGGATGTTACGTGTGTACTTATACTGTATGTATGGATGGTTTTATATATAGATATAGTATGTGATAATATATATATATAATATTATATATATATAATATATAATATATATATATATATTATATATATAACGTATATATATAATATATATGTATATATAGATATATATATATATATATATATATATATATATATAATATATACACACACACATATATATTATATATAAAAGAATAAAAGAGTAAAATAATGAAAGAACACATGCATACGTATATATATATATATAAAATACATAGAGATGGCTTTTCTGTGGAAAAATTATTAAAAACGCCATCTCTATTCATCTTTTCAACTAGATAATTCTATATCAGAGACTTTCTCTTTTTAATTATGTAATTATGTATGTATGTATGTATGTATGTATGTATGCATGCATGTATGTATGTATGTATGTATGTATGTATGTATGTATGTATGTATGTATGCATGTATGTATGTATGCATGTATGCATGTATGCATGCCACTACGCAAAGAGAGAACTGGTCGAAGTAACGAGTAAAGTACGAGTATATGATACTCACACACATACATCTATAGATATATATGCATTTATATACACATATGTACATATATATATGCAAGTATATAAATGTGTATATATATCTATGTGTATATATGTATTTGTGCAGTTAATTATGATTTTATTCAACAGATTCACACAAATATTTTATGTGCCTGTAAAAGAACTCGGAAGTTTGGGTGTCCAACCAGGCCTTTCACGATACCTTTAAAGCCAGGAACTTTTCAGCACCTCCTTGTATATGTATGTATGCCTATGTGTGTGTGTATATATATTATATATATATATAGATAGATAGATAGATAGATAGATAGATAGATAGAGATAGATAGATAGATAGATAGATAGATAGATAGATACACATATATATATAACGTACATACATGCATACATACACGCAGACATAATATGTATGTATATTATAATATATATATTATATTATATATATATCTATATATCTATATAGATAGATAGATATGTTTCTTTATTAGCCACACAGGGCTGCACACAGATAGAACAAATTAAAAGGTAGAGCTTTTCTTTTGAAGGTATTAAAAAAAAAAAAAAAAAAAAAAAAAAAAAAAGGAAGGGGGAGGTTCGATCAAAAGGGATCGTAAAGGAGAGAAAGAGGGCAAAAATAAGGGGTAAAAAAAAAAAAAAAAAAAAAAAAAAAAAAAAAGGGGGGGAGAGGAAAAAAATGATATCACTAGGGATCGTTATCACAGAAATGTCAATATGAAGTGTAAAGGGGAGACAGGTGAGGTTTACCCGTGGAAAGAAAAGC
>NW_021829625.1:12500-32500 GCF_006345805.1 Octopus sinensis | reverse complement strand
AGATATAAACGACAGTATTCCACACAATTTGTTAAACTTAGAAAAGAAGACACTTACCCAAACTGTCGTGCAGTGGGATCGATCCTGAAATACACGGTCGTCAAGTAAACATAACCCTAAACATGCTCGGGTAGTTGGGACTCGATAGCTTGGCTGGCAGCCCAACTAGGAGAGGGAAACTCCGATTTCAAACCTTCGCTGCCTTGCGGCAGAACCCCCTACTGTGGAAGACTAAGGAGTAAACCCCGACAGAAAATCCGGAGCCGGAGTCCCTAAGGCGGCCTGACACAACACGCCATCACCGGCAACTCCTGCGACGCATCTGGTACCAAGCTGTATCGTTCCGTCGTTCCCTTGGAGCTACCAGCTGCGTGGAGAGGAGGGGATCAAACTGCATGGGCAACAGCTGATCCCTCATATAAACCTGCCCAGGCCTTGTAGCTCAACGAAGAGGACAGTATCGTAAGATCCTGACACAACACGAGAAGGGACAGTTACCGGTGATAAGCTCAGCTCTCATTCCCTTTCACTTGCACCAGATGTGGTAGAGACTGCCACTCGATGATTGGTCTGCACAGCCACACCAGGAAGTGCAGATAAACCCACCTCCTTTTCCGAGCTACACCATCGTCTCTCGAGACGGACAGATGCCGCCGCCGACGACGACGACGACGAAACATACATACGCCTGTGCATCTTTAATTTTCTCTTTGCTATTTATTCATCATTGTCCCAATTTGTTTCAATTGTTATAGGTGATTGAAGAACGCAGTGCACTCTATCTAAAAGACTCGAAGGAAAAAACTGATAATGAAGAGGGAGACACACAGAGAAAGAAAATGGCTTTTTTAGATACGCTCCTTGATCATTTACACAAAGGGGAAATAGACAAAAAGTCATTGAGAGAAGAAGTAGACACATTTATGTTCGAGGTGAGTTTATTGATATACATTGATATTCATTAAAATGCTATCTGAAAGTTTTCAAGGCTATAAATCTCTTTTACTCTTTTAATTGGTTCAGTCATTTGACTGCGGCCATGCTGGAGCACCGCCTTTAATCGAGCAACTCGACCCCGGGACTTATTCCTTTGTAAGCCCAGTACTTATTCTATCGGTCTCTTTTGCCGAACCGCTATGTGACTGGGACGTAAACACACCAGCATCGGTTGTCAAGCAATGCTAAGGGGACAAACACAGACACACAAACACACACACATGTATATATATACATATATACGGCGGGCTTCTTTCAGTTTCCGTCTACCAAATCCACTCACAAGGCTTTGGTCGGTCCGAGGCTATAGTGGAAGAGACTTGCCCAAGGTGCCACGCAGTGGAACTGAACCCGGAACCATGTGGTTGGTAAACAAGCTACTTACCACACAGCCACTAACTTCAGTTTATAAGTGGAATCTGTCACCGACAATTCAGTATACATTATGTCTGTATTTACATATATCAATGTCCAGGTAGATAAGATCGTTATTATCCTTAATCTAAGTATAAGTATCAGGCCGACCAAATGTATGGAGGCACAATCATTTGTTTATCACACTACGGTTTGAAATATGTCCGTAATAATTCATATATTGAATTTATTATTGTATTAAAATCTTTTGTCAATTTAACTGGAGTATATTTATCAGTAATTCTGATAAACTTACAACAAAATCATTCCGTTCTAGTGATAGTTTAAAGAACAAAGAAATCGTCACATCATATACAAAGACAAACATATTAACATGACAGGAACTCACATATCAGAGAATAATTTTGTGAGAATACGGCAAAGCATAAAAACCTCTTATCTCTTCTCGTTATTGTCCGATTGCTATAGTAAGGGGTTTCTGACCATCAGCCATATATACCAAGACCCGTTGCCTTTCACGATGGAAGAGAAGCAAATGGCTCTTTGATCTTAATTGACATATTTAATTAAGACATTTCCCTTCATAAGGCAGCGACCTTATGCCAAGATGCTTGGCAGTATTTCGTCCGTCTTTATGTTCTGAGTATAAATTCTGCTGAAGTCAACTTGCCTTTCATCTTTTCGGGGTCGAGGAAATAAGTACCAGTGAAGTACTAGGGTCGATATAATCGACAAGCCCCCACCCCAAACCCAAACACTAAATTTCAGGCCTTGTGCCTATAGTAGAAAGGATTATTGACAACACACTCCTATCTATTCGGTAAATTGTTGGTCGTTAGACAGAACTTGGTCGTCCAGCGCTAGAGAAATACCCCCCGAGTGAATCTGGCCAAGCCATGTCTGGCATATCCAGGCACTTCATTGCCACAGACAGGACGAATATTTCTTGCAGCTTCTATTACTTAAGAGCCCCTTTTGCAGTCACACAACGTGCAGTGTCTGATATGGCTCTGATCTAAACTCACTTTTAAAAGGTTAAAATCAATATGCATTTAGCCTCAATCTACAAAGAGAGAAGCATTGATGTAAAACTTAATGCCCATTTTATCATATATATTGAAAAAATACCCTGAGTGATCAGGTCAAAAATGTAACAGGGAATTCTTTCCAACCTGATACAAGCAAACGTCCGAATTACTGTCGCCTTCCCTGACTCTTCATGCTAACGTTTTCCCCCTCTCACACTTTTTTCAAACATGTATTCTAACGGTTACTTTAATCCTACATTAACAAAAATGTTTTCCAAACGACGGTTTTCTTCGAAACGTCAGTTCTCACATCTCAGTGAGGTATACGCACTGAATTTTGCCGGTGAAGACAGCCATTAAATTCATCGATCTCTGGTTTTATTTGCAGTTTTGATATCGTTATGGATCTTTGCATAAGAGCGATTTGTGTCTCACCTGCGTGTTTCAATTGGATTAGAACATTCTTTATACTGAGGCATCAATTACGAGTGATTCCTACTGGATTAAGAAAACACATTAGATACTTTTAATGTATGCAAATAATAAGTGTCTCATATTTAGACACAAGGTCAACAGTTTTGAAGGCCAACAGTTTTAAATCGACCCTAGTGCTCAATTAGTACTTGTTTTATCGACTCTGAGAGGCAAAGTGGATCTTGGCGTAATTTGAGTTTGGAATGTGAATAGCAAGAAGAAATTACCATTTTGCCTGACGCATTTATGATTCTGTCAGCATGCCGCCTAATAACAATAATAATAATGATAAAGGTCTCTTTCGCCGAATCGCTAAGTTATTATGGTTATTTAAACAAACCAACACCACTTGTCAAGCTATGGGACCAAACTCAAACGCACGGGCACACATGTGCATGTCTGCGACGGACATCCACACAATTGCTGTCTACAAGGCATTGATTGGTCTGGAGTTATGGCAGAAAATACTTACCCAAAGTTCCGTGCTGTAATACTGAACTTGAAACCAGGAAGTAACAAAACGAGCTTGTTGACCACAAAGTTGTGATTGCGCCTATATTTAATAGATATTTAATAAATATTATGTTTACAGGATTGCTTTATCAACAGTTAATACGTATAATGTGAACAGTTCTCTACTGTCTACATTCAAAAACACAATTTTTATTTTTACCGTCAGACTTGAAAAACAAATCTAATAACTGTTGTACCTTACTTTCTGCAGATAAGAAAACATTGCGAGCTGGCAGAATCGTTAGCACGCCGGGCGAAATACCTTGCGGTATTTTATCTGCCGTTACGTTGTGAGTTCAAATTCCGCCGAGGTCGACTTTGCCTTTCATCCTTTCGGCGTCGATAGATTAAGTACCAGTTACGCACTGGGGTCGATGTAATCGACTTAATCCTTTTGTCTGTCCTTGTTTGTCCCCTCTATGTTTAGCCCCTTGCGGGCAATAAAGAAATAAGATAAGAAAACACTGCATTTAAGAAAGGTGAACTGGCAGAATCGTTAGCACGCCATTTTTTACGTCGAGGCGTTCTGAGTTCAAAATCCATCGTGGTCAACTTTTTCATCGAGTCGGGATCGATTAAATAGGTACCATTTGAGCACTGAGATTGATGCAATCGAATTTCCCCCAGGCTGCTAAAATCTGAAGCCAATAGTTATTGAATTTTCCGGTGTATGTGTCCACATTTAATAAGTACAACGTGAAAAACACTGCACTGTAAACCTTTCAACCACATTTAATTACCCAAATGTTTGCTGAACTGTCTCTATTGAATTAGTCTAAATGCATATTATATTACTTTTCATTTTGTAAGCCTAATTAGGATGTGCGTAGTTATGCTAAATGTTGCATAATTCCGAAATATAGCATCTGACTTTCCGAGTTATCATGTAACTGTTCAGTATCCATTAAAATGAAATGTTTACGCTGTTCCTCCAGGGTCATGATACAACGGCTGCAGGAATTAGCTGGACATTATACTTCATAGCCGCTTATCCAAATATACAAAAGAAGTTACAGAAAGAAGTCGATGATTTTTATGGTGAGTTATGAACTTCATACAAACTCTCGTTTTATTGTTGTGATTAATATTTTGCAAATGTTGCCACGGCGTGCAGGACAATTCGTTGCTGCACCGAACAAAATGATTATCAGCATTTAAAAATAATAAATTCCTGTATTTGCCAAAGTAATGACGGATAATCAGGTCGATACAGGGTCAAATTACTGAAAAAGTTGGGGATTTTCACTGAATTATTATGAAAATTAGAAATATGTATGGAAAAATAATAAAAGGAACAGATACCAGGAGACAAACAGGGAACTAGCAAATCCAAGATTATCTTTACCAATGTGTTTTCCGACCCACGGGTGCATGTTGAAATTATATCAATTCATACAGGCCATTTCAAGAGGAACTTGGAAAAGATGATGTTCAACATGAGCGCTCAAGTGTCTACATTCAATCATTTCAGTTTGTCCACCATTTCAAAAAGGAACAAGATTTGCCATTCCCGGTCAAAAGAGGACAGCAGGAAGATCTTACAATAGACACAAGGGATAACAGGGCACTACATGTCAGCAAGGTTCGAAAATGAACGAAACGTTCAAAATGGTTTTACCGATCTATACAAGTGTCGGAGAGACTTCGGTTGACGGTGCTGGCGTACCTGCCGTATTGATTGCGAATTAGGACTCCCCTTCCACTCCGTTAGCTCTTCTAGGATTGGAATTTGCAGAGGTTGCCCGTAGTCTCTTGTCTGATAATCCTCCTGAATTGCTGACCCCCACATTGACTCCAAGAATATCCTCGTGAATATCCACTTTCTCACTTTTTCCCAACTTTCATAATCTGCAAGGGTTGAAGTGCCAATTCCTGGTTTCCTTTCTTGGCAAAGAACTGTGAGTAGCTGATCGACTTTCAGCTTCCATACTCCCAAACATGGTCTTCACTGGACCTAGGACAGCAGTTTTGTTTTAAAAGTTTCTGAAGTTAAGTGTTTGGCCTCCAGAAATGAAATATTCAAAACTTACTCTTATATTGATATATAATGATAACGATTCTAACTATTACTCTCCAGTTGTTAGAATTACAAAAAAGGTAACATGTGAAGATAGATAGTAATGCCAGGTGAATATATTTAGAGGAGTGAATTAATGCTTTAAACCTAATTCCAAGTGGTTGTGATTCATATGATATTCTCACATTGGCTGTATCTCCTATACATGCCTGATACAATGTATACAAAGCTCACGTGTCTGAGTAACACAGTAAATATAACACTAATTTCTATGGTAGTTGAACTAAAACTAATTTTTAAATTGTGTCTATTGAAGAGTTTCCTATAAGTATGGTTAACTGGAAAATGTCTATCTATCAGTGCTAGGAAATATTTACCTATATTGAAGGCCACCTCGGGTGAGTAAGGGGGCGTAAACCAGATGACCTTCCTATTTCTATTATTCCTTTTCCTTACTGTTGGGCTAGTGATAGGTGTATATTTTATTTTTTCGCTAAAACCACTATCTTTTAAAGCCTTATTATAAACTGGGGCAACGCTATTGAAGATGTCCTCATCAGATGAGAGGCTAGAAATCCTCTTACTAATATTTTTAACTGAATTTTTGAATACTCTTCAATAGACACAATTTAAAAATTAGTTTTAGTTCAACTACCAAATTTAAAAACATAATCAAACATAACATACAAAAAACACAAGAAGAAAACAGCTGTTCATGCAGGAATAAAGAATTGTGCCCGCTAAATGGAGCTTGCATGTCCAAGACCATCATATATGAAGCTACCGTAAACTCTATAACCACTAAAGACACCGTTTCGACGAAGAAATACGTGGGCCTTACAGAGGGTAATTTCAAGGCCAGGTTCAATAACCACACTCTGAGATTTAGGCACTGGAACAAAAGGAAAGCCACACAATTATCTAATCATATTTGGTCTTTAAGAGATAAAGGTGTCGATTATAACATACAATGGAAGATTTTGGCCAGATGTAAGCCCTATACTAACGGCAGCGGAAGGTGCGGTCTATGCGACATGGAGAGATGGCTTATCTGGAAAAGCAGCTTAGACCCTACTACATGTCTAAATACAAGGACAGAGCTTTTCGGATCATGCCCACATGTGACTAAATTTCTGTTACGTTTTTGGTCCCCTAAAGAAAACAGATAGAACATGCTTTCTATGTTATGTCCAGAGAAGAATTTATATATTTTTATATATTTTTATATATTTTTTATGTATTTTTATATAATTTTCATGACGAAAAATGCGAGCGATGTATAAGTACACAGGCAAGCAGAGTTATAACAGAGTAATTTCCCTTTATTTAACGGTATTTTTTCATAACGTTTTCAAATACCCAGATAACCGAAGAGATGGTGTTGTGGATTTCCACTTCGGCATCTGAAACTCAGAGTTTTATCTTGTCTACTGAGTAATGTAACATATTGTATAGATAAATTTCCTCTATTTACATAATATTGAGGTCTCTTTCTTTCTTTTGTTATCTTACCGTTTTATCAATATATATATATATATATATATATATACGACGGGTTTCTTTTATTTTCCGTCAGCCAAATCCACACAAACGGCTTTGGTGTACCCGAGGCTATAGTAGAAAACACATGCCTAAGGAGCCACGCAGTGGAACTGAACCCAGAACCGTATGGTTCGAAAGCAAGCTTCTTTTTTTTTGAAATGGCCATAAAGGCCTTACACAGAGGGAACAGCACAAGGTGGGGACAAAGACAAAACGAATGGAATGAAGGATGGAATGAAGTCAGTCGGCCCCACCTCCGAGCGACCTCATTGAACTTGTAGCAACACCATTTATATTACCCTTTGCAGCAGCCAATTTGATACACAATTTGAACACAGTTATTTACACAATAATTAATCCAGATCTTTCTCCAAAATGTCTACATTATATTTTTTTTTGATGTCCACGTACCTCATCTTTCCGGCATTGTGCTGGTGTCCACTTTTTGGACCACCACTCACAGTCACAGTTTTCCATATACCCATGTACGTTCCACAGGTTATCCAGGTCCGTCGGCATACAATAATCGTTCTCAGGAAGACCCCTTACACCTGTTATATCCACCATCACTATTCCGTCCCACGAATTTACTTCGTTATACAGTTCCTGAATCTGTCCATTGTACATTAATACGAATTTTTCATTACAGGGCAGGGTGGGCACTTTTAAGGCTCTTTTAAGGCTCTTGTGTGTCTGCAATTGTTTTTTATGTCAGACTGGGCATGGGGAGGGTTGGTATCTGTAGGGAGTGGTTGGGGTAGAGTGGGTTTGGTTGAGGGCTGAATGATTGTGGGTTGGGGTCATTTTTTACCATGTGTGTCTTTTTCCTCCTCTTCTTGCTCTTCTTCTCTACTGGCGTTCGATTTTTCCTCCTTCTCGACGCTGGTACCTGTCTTCTTCTATGGTTCCACCTCACTTTCTTCTTCCTCTTCAGGACCTGTAACACCAACCACTTTTTCCCCTCTGTCTCTTCTTGTCCGTTTCTAGTGGTGGAAGGCATTCCGCTCTAATGTGGCCTTTCATGCTACATTTATAACATCGCGGGATTCTCCCTTCCTCTCTGACCTTTAAAGTCGACTCTCCCACTGTGATATTTTCGACCATTTTTTCCAAGTCTTCCTCCGCGACCTGTGCCACCATTTCATGGGTTTCTCCTTCCCAATGCCTGTGGGGCATTCAGGTGGCCTGCAGGACCACCACCTTCTCCATGCCCAACAGTATGGCAGCCACCAGCCAGGCTACATTTACCTACCTCCGTGGTATGTCCTCCACCCAACCCTGTTTGTAAGTCTCCATGGTACATGGGTAGCAGTACTACTTCACCGTTTTCAACGGTGCGGCTGAGTATAATTTAGCAGTTGCTATCACCTTAACTGCACCTCCACCGTTCCATATTTTCGACCCATGGCCAGGTATGCTGTCTCCTGCCAGACTGACCTCAGTGCCTTTTCCACCTGTGCCTCCGACACCGCTTCAATTTTCCTAGTTGCTGTGGCGAAGTTCTGTATACAATTGTTCTTTCTTCCTTGTCCTTGATACGTTTTGGGGGTGGAACACCTTCATATCGTTCCACCCCGCTTTCAAGCATTTCCTTGAACTCCCTCAAATCTTCCAGATTAAATTCTTCACTCTCACTCAGTAATAATAATAATAATAATAATAATAATAATAATAATAATAATAATAACAATAATAATAACTCCCTAATCGAGGCTCGAAGACCAAATATTGTCGTGGTGGATTAAGGAAAAAAGGAAACCAAGATCATAGATATTTCAATACCTGGAGATGCACGCATAAGTGACAAAGAAGAAGAAAAGGTTGAAAAGTACAGACTAGTAAAAGACGAGATTGCAACAATGTGGACTATGAGGAGAGTGTCTGTCATTCCAGTATTAGCTAACCCTAACTAACCCTATCCCTAAAACAGATTGAAATGCAATAGATCGATACTAGGGTCATAATTATGGGTAAGAATTTCCTATACACGCCGCTAGAAAAAACTGCCGTTCGAACCGAAGGATCCGTTGTTTATATTCTCCATCAACTCATTATTCTTTCTTCCTGCAACAGCTAAGTTGTTAGAATTCGTTTTTGACGTATTTTACTGTTGTTTTTTCTTTTAATAACGTAATGCTTGTGTTTATTTCCTTTTTATTGATGGTGTGGTTGCAGCTTTGATTGATTTGTTTTTCCTTTTCTTTTATCTTTTGTAGTTGTTTTGATATTCATAATGCGAGCCCGTGACAGCTAAAAGGAAGCTCTCCCTCTCGATCCACAAAGCTGCTTTTTTTTTTCTCATATTTCTTTATTTTTATTTAAATTTTCATTTTCTACGTTTTTGCTTTCATCCTCGATGACTGCCTTTAGTGACGGTTTGTGCCTTGATTTCAGAGCATGAAGTGGGTTGTAAAATCAAGCAATTCTGATGCGGCGGAGAATTGTCCGTCTGCATATATGTGCTTGAGTATTGCTGAGGAGAAGGTTAAACTGAGGGACTTGAGATAACCTGTTCAGTTTTGGTGGTTTTTTTGTTTTATTTGTTGAAATGGTTCTTGTTATTAGTAGAATTAGTGATGGAATTGCTGCTCCGGTGGCTGCTACACTTCTTCCTGTTTTTCTCACTGCGGCTGTGATGTTTGCTACTGGTTCGCTGCTGCAGATGTGCTGACGTTTATTTGCGGTAGCACATCAGCTATAGTCGCCTTCTTTATTAGCCAGCAGGAGTGGCTGTGTGGTAAGTAGCTTGCTAACCAACCACGTGTTTCCAGGTTCAGTACCATTGCGTGGCACCTTGGGAAAGTGTCTTCTACTATAGCCTCGGGCCGACTAAAGCCTTGTGAGTGGATTTGGTAGGAGGAAACTGAAAGAAGCCCGTCGTATATATATATATATATATATATATATATGTACATATATATATATGTATGTATGTATGTAAGTGTATGTATATGTTTGTATGTGTGTGTATATCCCAACATCGCTTGACAACCGATGCTGGTGTGTTTACATCCCCGTAACTTAACGGTTCGGCATAAGCGACCGATAGAATAAGTACTATGTTTACAAAGTATAAGTACAAGTATAAGTCGATTTGCTCGACTAAAGGCCGTGCTGCATTATGGCCGCAGTCAAAATGACTGAAACGAATAAACGAATAAAGGAATGTGATTGGGTCAGAATTGATACTTCCTCTGTTACTGGAACTAATGATTTCTTCTTTCCAGTCTCAAAGAGGAATCTTACTTTAACCACGCCATGATGCTTTCCACTCTCCGACTTCATACACCATTGTATAGATCTTCTGGCGCGCGGCCAGGATGACATTCTCTCCCACTTTTTGGACAAATCGTCATTTAGATTTTCATTCGATAATCTGAGTGTTTTTCTAGCTCACTGGAAAAGAACCTAGCCTTTGCAACTACTTGGCTGTATCTTTTACTGTTAATGTTGTTTCGACTGCTGTTGCCGGCTACAGTAGATGGGGTGGTTCTGGTGGGTCTGCTTACAGCCGAAACCTGATATTTCTAAGAGTCGGCTTGCTCCATATTGAGCTCGTAGCGACAGTTTTGTTGTGGCTACAGCCAACTGCTGACGTAGGAATGGTACCGGTGGTCTTTGCGATGGTGGTGGTGGTGGTGGATATTAGTATACTTCTTGGAGCGGCAAGAAGCTGATTGCTAGAAATTAGTGAGGGGGCGTCACTGCGGGAACTGTTATCGCCCCTGAACATGCTGTTGCTCTTTATTTATTTTTTATATTCTTATTCGTGTTGAACTTATGATTTAGACATTTTTATATGTTGTTATTGCTACTCCCACTGCTCTTTTGGTAGCAGAAAGACTTGGGTTACTGACTGGTTGAGAGGCTGGGGATGCTTAGAGTGTAAAAGCAATATAGTCTCTAACCACCCGCTTGTCCTACTTATTGGCTGGAATATACTAGCTTTTGTTGTTGTTGTTGCTGTTATTACAATGAACGAAAGCAAACTGAACGTAGTTCCTAAATTACAGAACCAACAGGTAAGAAACAAGAAAGAACCATCCAGCTTCTTCTTGTAGTATTTAGTTACATAAAAAGGAAGATATAAAAAAATAATGAAAATCCTTATAGCGGCAAATTTTCAAAAATTATTGGAACACTTAAAAACAAGTAAGCAAGACAGGTCTTAATCGGTTTACATTTATCGCTAGTATTTTCTCAATCAATGGATAAAGGACAATTGAGGGACATTCCCAAGAATCATAAATTCCCGGAAGCCCTTTGAAGTGTTCACTCAAATAAATCAACCAGAGTACTAATCTTTTAAATCTGCTATTTACTCTAACATTTCTTTTGTCAAACTGTTAAGTTGTGGGGACGTAAAAAGACCAACAGCAGTTATCATGCGATGGGGGTACAAATATTAACACAGAGAAATGTAAGTATGTGTGTGTAATAATAATAATAATAATAATATAATAATGATAGTAATAGTAATAATGATGATGATGATGATGAGGATGATGAGGAGATGATGATGATGATGATGATGATGATGATGATGATGATGATAACATGATGATGATAACATGATGATGATGATGATAACAAGAGCACTCAGAGAGCGCAATCCTCCGCCAAAGTCATCTCAACGATTAGCCGATGATTTTTAAAATGAGACTATCTGAAATAAACTTGACTGTTCTCACAAGCGAGAGTACTAAAAATGAACCCGACCGGCTCCTCAGATAAAAGCTCTTCACTCACGTAAGGTGTTGCTATTTGTTTGGTGGGATGTGAAAGGTTTAGTCTATTTTGAACATTTAAACCAAAACGAAAGGAGGTCTACTGCGAGCAGTTTGAGCGGCTTAAGTCAGTGCTCGAAGTAAAATGACCATCTTTGGTTTCAAGACGAAAGGTGTTCTTCCATCAGGATAATGCTCGTTCACATACATCGAGTATGACATTCCAAAGGCTTGAGCGGTTTGATCGGAAAATGATGCCCCACCTATCATATTCACCAGACATTGCCCAATCTGATTATCATTTATTCCGCAGTCTTCAAAATTATGTAGACGGAAAAAATATGAATTGTATAGACTAGGTCAGAAGAGTACTGGAGGAGTATTTTTCGTCACAGACTAGTGAAGTTTGGAAGAGGTGCCTTGCAAGTCATCCAGATGGTTGGAAGAGCATTGTAGAAAATGAAGGAGAGTATATTTTGGATTAAAAAGAACTTTATCTTAATGTGGAAAAATAAAAGTATAAAAAAACCGCATTATTTACGGGATGACCCAATATATGTATATGTATGTATGTATATATATATATATATATATATATATATATATATATATATATTATATATATATATATATATATATATATATATATATATATATATATAGTTAATCCAAACAAGAAAACACAAAAAAGAAAACAAAAAAAAACACAGCACGTGAGGACGTGGAACAAATAAAGTATTATTGGACGCTCAGGAAAGAAGGGAAGAAGGAGGATTAACGTTTCCAGGTCTTTGTATTTTGAGAGTTTCTCCATTTCTTTTAGAGACACGTTGTCATCTGCCGGTATTGATACATCAATTAGAAAGCATTTTTTTTCTTCATGATCTCTGACAACTATATCTGGTCTGTTGGCCTTAATTCTCTATCTGTGTGTATCGGCATATCCCAGAGTATGTTGCTTTCTCGTTTTCTGTGACCTTTTCTGGTGTGTGCCTATACCATCTTTTTTCTGTTGTTATTCCATAATGTGGCATAGCTTCCAATGTATGTAGGTTCCAACTCTGTCATGTCTGTGAATATATTCCTTCTTAGCCAGGACTGGGCATTTAGAGATAATATGATTTATTGTTTCTTGTCCATCTCCACATATTCTGCAGTTACTTGTAATATTTCTTTTCATTACATGTTTTTGGTAATTTCTGGTGGGGAGGCTTTGGTCTTGTGCTGCAATTAAAAATCCCTCTGTTTCTGCTTTGAGTCCTGAGCTTCTCAACCATTGCTGGGATTTTTCTTTGTCTATTTCTTTTGCGTTTAGTTTAGTGCAGTATTTACCATAAAGGGGCTTTTCTTGCCATCGTTTTATCATGACTCGTTGGTGTTCTATTTTTAGTTTGGTTTTCATTTGTTTTATAGCTTTGGTTGTTTCTTCATCATCTTCTTCTTCTTTGTGTTTATTAGGTGGTATGATTTCTTGTTTGTATTTGTCAGCTTCCTTAAATACTGAGAACAGCTTTTTGTTTTGCTCGTGTTTTGCTGCTATCTGGATCAGTTTTCCTTCCTTCTGAAGTAGGTATTTTTGCAGTCCTATGGTGGTTATTTTATAGTAGTTTTCCAGCTGTATAAGGCCTCTACCACCTTCTATACGTTGTATATATAGTCTTTCTATGTCAGATTTTGGGTGATGCATCCTAGATCCTGTCATTATTTTTCTTGTTTTCCTATCTATTTTGGACAGTTCATTTCGTGTCCAGTTAAGTATATTGTAGCTGTAACTTATAACTGGACAGCTAAAGTGTTGATACCTATTATCTTGTTTTTAGCATTGAGCTCTGTTGTTTTAGTATTGATCTAACTCGTCTATATATTCTTTTTTTTATTTTCTCTTTCATTTGTGTGTGTTGTGTCTTATCTAGTTCATGGATTCCTAACTATTTGTAAGTTTGGCTTTGGTCTAATTCTTTTATTTCATTGGTTTTATCTAGTGTGATGTTGTTACTCTTAACTAGTTTTCCTCTTTTCATGGTTACTTTGGCGCATTTTTCTAATCCAAATTTCATATCTATTTCTTTGGTAAATCCATGAACTGTCTTTAATAGTGTTTCCAGCTGTTTGTCATTTGCAGCGTATAGTTTTAGGTCATCCATATATAAAAGGTGGCTGATCGTTTTGCCGTAACATTATATCCGCATCCAGTTCTATTTAGCATATCAGATAGAGGTTATTATTATTATTATTATTATAATTATTATTATTATTATTATTATTATTATTATTATTATTATTATTGAAGGCGGCATGGCGGCAGAATCGTAAGCGCACCGGCAAAATGCTTAGCGACCTTTCGTCTGTCTTCACTTTCTGAGTTCAAACTCTGCCGAAGTCGACTTTGTATTTCATCTTTTCGGGGTCGAAAAGATAAGTACCATTTGAACACTGGAATCGATGCAACCGACTTACACCTTCCCAGAAATTGATTGCCTTGTGCCAAAGTTTGAAATTATTATTTTTGTTGTTGTGGCTGTTAAGGTGGCAAGCTGGCAGAATCGTTAGCGCACTGGACGAAATGCTTAGCGATATTTCGCCCGTCACAATGTTCTGAGTTCAAATTCCAGCGAGATCGAATTGCCCTTCATCCTTTCGCGGTCGATAAAATAAGTACAAGTTGGACACTGGGGTCGATGTAATCGACTCATCCCCACCTCCCTTAAGCTGTCCCCGTGTGGAAAAAAATTGAAATGTTCTTAATGTTGCTGTTGTTTGTTGTTAAATATTTAAGGCAGCGAACTGGCATAATCGTAAGCGTAGCAGAAGTAGTAGTAATAGTCATATATTCAGCTGTGATATTGAGAATATGAAATTCATTTAGTCTTTTGTTGTAAATGGAAATTGTTCAAGTTTTTACTAATAAAGTGGCTTGCACTTTAATCATGAAAGGTCGTTATATTATGTTGCATACATTTGGGTTTGATTTTCCGCTGTCGTAGACTTCATATACACTTGTGTTGAAATTACAGCAGTCAGTCAGCGATATCAGAAATTACACACCCAGCCTCATCCACCTAAACAGACATTCAAACAAGCATATGTTAGTGTTTGTGTATGCGTATAGTGTCAATGCATTCTGCATGGCTGCACTTCAATGACAGAAAATGTCAAAAGAATAAATTAAATGATGTCTCCACTAATTGCTAACATAAATGTTTACTTACATTAAACTTCACATCCTGTTTATCATTTGGGTAACATAAAAACTTTTTATACAACGGGGCCTAAATTCGCTAAAAGAAAAGAAACCAAGAGTTAAATTGACAAAAACATCGCAGAAGCGTATACAAAGATCCTCTCTTTACAAATACAAAAGTGCTCATAATAGTTTATCTTAATTTATTCTCTGCAGCCCTTGGACAATTTAGGATTTACAAATCAAATGTGTTAAACTTTATTAGCCAAAATATATACAACCATCAAGGGGTGAATATGGAGTGAATAATATCCCGCAAGTTTGCAGTGAGCTTCTTGTCGATCGTCCATATGAACTCAGAAGTGTAGAGTTGGCGCTTAGCAAATACCTGCTTGAAAACACTTTACATGCAACAAAAACTTATTGCACCGGTATATTCCCAATAGAAATAGGTGGCAGGAATCTTTTCGGTTTGAACGGTAGATTTTAAAATAATTTCCACGTAACTAAACACTTTTAAGCTTCGTATACTGGTAGAATGTGTTTATAAAACATCTTTTTCTCTTGGCTTTATTGAGAAAATTTTATAGTTTGTAAGATATTTGTTGTTTTTTTCCTTCAATTTCTGCAATTTTAACCAATCAATGACGTCTATTAAAGTGAAAACATTCTGTGCCGTATGAATATGTCCCTCGTTTAAGAAACAGATTGGGTTTATTTACATTTATGAAGAAAAAAAGATACCCTTCCCCCCACCCCTAATCCTAACCCTAACTAACCTTAACCCTAAAACAGATTGAAATGCAACAGATCGATACTAGGGTTATAATTATGGGGGACAATTTCATATGACGCCGCTAGAAAAAAACTGCCGTTCAAACCGAAAAGATCCGATGGCAGTATTGACATGAAGTGTAGCTTCTCCTGGATTCGAATTTGTTACTTAACATTTGTTACAACTTGAACTTACGACTACGTGTTATGTGTAATTCAGTCTATCGCGCGTGCACGTTTGTATGATGGTTAATTCTGATTGAGTCTTTTCCTATCTACAAAACCTGCTGTAAATATTTTTGCTACAATAAATGTTTTTTTTCAAACTAGTCTTATCTACAGTATTGACGTACGTGTTGAATCGTTTATTGTTAAAATTATTTGGTGCTTTTTAAACACTTTGTTACACTTGTTTTACTGCCTGACAGCAGTCTGTTGCTGCTTTCTCCCTTCGCAGAAGTGGGTAGCACATGTATTAACGATGGAGTACGAAAGCCTCACCTCCACGGGGCTTACTCTTCTGAGGAGGAACTATTGAGGTGTGTCGAAGTAAAGGAAGAGCAGGTGAAGAAAAGAAATTTGCGGCTATCGCCAAGAACCACAGTAATGAAGTCGAACTAACAAAACTTAGCAAATATAAAAACATGCTTTCTAGGAGGGGTGCGACGCAATGGTGTCCATTTCCCAAGGAATTTTGAAAACTACCAAGGAGAAAACTATAATATATAGGACGTACTCCATGAAAACAAAGAAAATCGGAAAAATGACGACCACGCAAGTAGAAAAAGCCTTGAAACCACTTTGGTAAGGATTTTCGTACCTTGCCAGAGGAATGAAGTTCGGAACAGTGTAGGTACATTTCTGAGAGGTAGCTATTGCCAGGTTATATTCTGCAACCCCATTAAAGACAGAGAAGTTGTACTTCTATCCCTATACCTTGGGAGACGTGCTTCCAGTGTTAGGGTAGATGAACCACCAGAGATTGACGTAGCCTGGCCAGTAGCTGTCATACTGCTGGGCAATGAAGATAAGATAGTGGTCCTCCAAGCCACAAGAACAGCTCATAAGAATTGGCAAGGGCAGAGCCTGGATATGATTACCCTGGCGGCACCGGAGGACCTTAAAAATATTGTATGAACTATCTCTATAGAAGATCAGAGTGGCGGACAGGACCCCGTGTTGCTACAAGTGTGGTCTAAAAGGCAACATGAGTGCGGACTGTCTTCCGCCGCCCAAAAAACCTCAAGAAAAACCCGTAAGCAAGGAGGAAGTCGCACCTCCAACACCAACAAAAGAAAACTCAAGTGCTGAGGAAGAAGTAAACAACGAAGGATATGATTGGGAAACGGTCTGAAGGAAACAGAGAAAACAGATGAAAAGGTACACCCTGTTGATGTCGACCCCTATCCTAAACCCACCCAAAATCCACCCACACCCACTTTGCCCCATCCTCCCCCTACAGACGCTAACCCTTCCCACACCCCACCGATAGAAAGAAAAACGCAAACATACAGGAGCCCCAAAACTCTCCTCCCTCAACTTGTGAAAAAACAAAATACGTAGTGATATACGAGGATTTAAATAAAGACCTATACAACGAGATAAATACTCGGGAGGATGCAATAACAGTTAATGCGGCAGATTATAGTAGTATACCATGGCATTATAATTGTGTGCTGGCAAAGCGGGATCAAACGTCAAAAATGGTTAACTGCAATAAATACTTTGAATACTGGGAGAAGACAATGGACACCAGTCAAGTACCAAAGTATATAAACTATCGTAATCTCCGAGATATTTCAATATTGACATTCTACCGACAGATGGGGTTTGATTGCATTTAAGATCGTATTAAAAAAATAAATGCAGTCGCTCGGAGGTTGGGCCAAAAGGTTTCATTAATCTTTTCATTTTTATTTCATTTTTCTTTCATTCGTCTTTTGTCCCTACACGTTTTATACTGTCCCCTCTATGTTTGCCCCTTGTGGGTAATAAAGAAATAAATCTTATCTACAGCCGGCGTTCGGTGTCCTGTTTTTATTAGGCTATGGCCTGAATTACATATTACTGCAATAGGACTGGTACTTCCTAACATTATATCTTGAAGATAATGCTTTCGAAATTAAGGCGGCGAGCTGGCAGAATCTAAACTTTCCAGCTTTAGATTTTGCAAACCACCTCCGAACAGTTGATTGACCGACAGTAGCATCACCATAAACTCTACAAATGCTTTTGCAAGTCTTTGCAGAATTTTCTCTCTCTCTCTCTTTTTTTTTAAGTATTACAATGGGAATATGAAATATATGGTTTTCTATTTCAAATGTCAATAAAGGGTAACTGGAAAGAAAGATAAATCTATTCTTAGTCAGGAACGGAGAAGAGATGCTCTATCACTTCTAGCAATGCCAAAGTTTTAACTGTGTTACGTTTCAGGTGTTTTTAATGAAGCATTAAATGATTTAGCTTAAAAAACGCTCAGAACTTTCGGGACAACCTATTATTGATCTTTTGAATATTTTCATTTTTACTTTTCTCTAGATCTCAACTGTTAACTGCATACAGTACACACACACACATACACACACACACACACACACACACACACACACACACACACACACACACACACACACACACACACACACACACATACACGCACACACAAATATTTGCCTGCAGGGGTACATATGAAGTTTGTCTTGAAATACCTATTTCTTTACTACCCACAAGGGGCTACACACAGAGGGAACAAACAAGGACAGACAAACGGATTAAGACGATTATATCGACCCCAGTGTGTAACTGGTACTTAATTTATCGACCCCGAAAGGATGAAAGGCAAAGTCGACCTCGGCGGAATTTGAACTCAGAACGTAACGGCAGACGAAATACCTATTTCTATTTCTTTATTACCCACAAGGGGCTAAACACAGAGGACAAACAAGGACAGACAAACGGATTAAGTCGATTATATCGACCCCAGTGCATAACTGGTACTTATTTAATCGGCCCCGAAAGGATGAAAGGCAAAGTCGACCTCGGCGGAATTTGAACTCAGAATGTAACGGCAGACGAAATACCGCAAAGCATTTCGCCCGGCGTGCTAACGTTTCTGCCAGCTCGCCGCCTTGTTTGTGTTGAAATACCACCGAAGTTGGTTTTGCCTTTCATCCTTTCAAGATCGATAAAAGAAGTAAGAGTTAATATGTTATCGAATTACCCCTCCCTCGAATTGTATCATAATTTGAAACATTACTATTGTATGAAACCAATTGACATGTAAATGAGTTATTTTTATTCTGCCAAGCGTATCATTGCGTTCCGATGTTCTGACTTCCTAACTGAAGCAGAAGTTGTCCTAAATCATTACAGTTAACACTGTATCTAACCGTGTGAGGTGTTACCATGTTGGTCTCTTCTACTATATTATTAGTTACAATTGCTTGCATCATTGTACATTTTCTACAATGGTATTTGAAAAAGCTAAAACTCTACGGGAACGTACCATGTATGAAGAGTTGGCATCTAATCGGCGATGTACCACGACTCCGAGGAAATAATATGGGTTTGTGTTTTTCACTTCACTTTAATTTATTAATTGTATCTTCAGTTTTAAATCTGCACGCTCAATTCTTCCCTCTTTATCGGAGAACCATGTGTTTATATTAGACTTTATGATGACGATAATGTTTAACTGCTTCCAGTCAGCAGTGACTGAATGAATCTTTGATCAAATGTGTTCTAGATATGGAGCTGTCTTTATCTCGGGTATTTCATATCTACGAATACATTATTCAGTATTTTTTTTCAAGACGGTAGCGTGTAACTGGAATATAATTTGACTGCTATTTCTAGCAAGCTAGTTAAATACAAAGAGGGTCCTACATTTACGGTCGATGTAAGCAAAACCTTTAAATCCTACACTGGTACCGTGATACATTTTTATTTATTATTTCACAATAATTAAATTCTGTGTGAAGGAAGGCTTACGTTGGAAATGTTAAACCGAAGACAATTCTTTTCAGTCTTTAATAAATTTAATTCAAATAAATTCTTAGGTACCATTACTTTTCAAGCGGATGCTTAACAACACTGTAGATTTAAACGTTTAACAACATTCGATTGCGTTACAATACTTGGGCAATATAACATTACTCACTATTCAACATAAAATATTAACAGATATTTTTAGCACTGTAACAAGTTATTCATACAACTAGACGCCCCAGGAACCATTCTGGAGTAAGCCCAAAGGTACCCGACACATTATTTCGTCTTTGTTTGTAAATACATACATCAACTTCAGATTTTGTTTTTATTTCAGTGGTTTATAAAAATCTGATGCGATACGTAGATGAATACCGGGAAAAGGG
>NW_021829624.1:25000-31847 GCF_006345805.1 Octopus sinensis | reverse complement strand
GGCTCGAAACGTTAAGACTTGTTTCATTTATATTTCCTGAGCGCCATACTAATACAATTGTTTGTCTGTATTCCACCTGCCTTCGTCTTTTGTTTATTTCCGTAAACCTGCCTTCGTCTTTTGTCTATTTTCATAAAGCTTACCGTTATATATATATATATACAATAGGTTTCTTACAATTTCCGTCTACCAAATCCACTCACAAGGGGTTGGTCGACCTGAGGCTATAGTAGAAGACACTTGTCCAAGGTGCCACGCAGTGGGACTGAACCCGGAACCATGTGGTTGGGAAGTAAACGACTTACACATACATACATATACACACAGACACACACATGTATACGTGGCGGTATAAAAATGTTCCCCTACTAGTTCTATAGGACGCCAACAGATGGCAGTACACGATTGCGTGCGTAGTGAGAGCTATCAGTGATTTTCACGTAGCTGGGTGCTGAGAGACAGCGCTTTGTTTACTTCGCAAATTGTGAAATTGTGAGGTTTTATGATCACCTTGTATGCTATAGTCTGCAATTTTATGTCATGGACAGAAAGTTGGAACGGAGAGCCAACGGGAAATCTTGCGTTAAACTTAGGACGTCTGCTGCAAAGACATGGAGCACACTTCGGCAAGCTTACGACGTCGAGACAAGGGGTCGTACGCGATGTTTCGAGTGGCACGGGTATTTCAAAAGCGGTAGAATGTCCCTGGAAAACCTGCAAAGAGTGTCAGCCCCGGAAATGTGAAGAAAGTTCATCAGCTTACGCATGAGGATCTATCTATCTATCTATCTATCTATCTATCTATCTATCTATCTATCTATCTATCTATCTGTCTGTCTGTCTGTCTGTCTATCTGTCTGTCTATCTATCTATCTATCTATCTATCTATCTATCTATCTAATATATATATATTTATATTTACGTATATATATATATATGTGGAGGCGCAATGGCCCAGTGGTTAGGGCAGCGGACTCGCGGTTTCGATTCCCAGACCGGGCGTTGTGAGTGTTTATTGAGCGAAAATACCTAAAAGCTCCACGAGGCTCCGGCAGGGGGTGGTGATCCCTGCTGTACTCTTTCACCACTCTTTCTGTTGGCCCTCTCGCTTAGCCAGCGGGGTGGCGCCATTCGAAGGCTAAAACAATGCAAAACGCATTGTGACCAGCGATGTGTAACAACATCTGATGGTCTGGTCAGTCACGTGATCACGTGATATATATATATATATATATATATATATATATATTAGATCGATAGATAGATAGACAGACATTCCTTCAGTGTTCTATCTATCTATCTAATATATATATATATATATATAATAATATATATATATATATATGTTAGATAGATAGATAGATAGATAGATAGGATAGATAGATAGACAGATAGATAGATAGATAGATAGATAGATAGATAGATAGATAGATAGATAGATAGATAGATAGATAGATAGATAGATAGATAGATAGACAGACATTCCTTCAGTGTTCCGTTCTGCCTAAAGTAACATTAATTTTTTAGGTCGGTCAACGTTTCTCAACTTAACAATAGACTAGTCGAGTGAACCTGTCTCTAATGAACCTATTAAGACCACTGGAAACTGCTGCAAGCCAAATTTACTTCAATAAAGGAAAAATATTTAGTTACCATTATTTACACCTTGTTTTGATATCACTCTGTGTAAAACCCAGTTTGACGGGAGCGCAGCCATAGACTTACGATATAGAATGGTGATGAGTTATAACATCAGACCCTGCCATAAGAATACTGGGAGTTCTTTACTAATCTATACAATATTGCTAACTTGGTGTCCTAACAGAAAGCTGATGAATAGTTTTGTCTGGATTGATAAACTCTCACAAATAACTGTTATACATACATATGTATATACATACATACATACATACATACATACATACATATGTAATATATTATATATATAAATAGTTGAATGAATTATCCTATGTTTATCGTCAGCATGGATGAATTAACTAAAGCCAACTTCTTAGACATTACCCTCAATTTGCAGAATAACTCATACTTCCCTTATCATAAACCTTCCACAAATCTTAAGTATATTAGCATTTTCAGTAATCATGCCAGGCCAATTACCGATAACTTGGTCAAAAACATATCTCTGAGACTGTCTAAATTATCTGCTAATGTCGACATCTTTAACCAAAAGGCAGACTTCTATAACGCCGCCTTCTTAAGAGCCGGTTATAAGGAGAAAGTGTCATACATCGACTCAGCTCATTCTAAACTAACATCTGCTTCTCCAGATAGAAAAGTTACTCGTAATAGGAATAATGATTTCAATTCTAATAGTGCCAGCAACCCTGTACGTAAAATAAATTCTTTACGGACTTGGGGAGGTAAGCGCCATTCAACCCCAAATTTCCAACCCAGAAATTTTCCCCTTACTATCATAAATAACACTAAGAACAATTCAAAGGCCACAAAAAACTATCTGGTTCGTAATACCTTCCGGAAAACAAATTAAATCGAACCTTCCCTTACAGTTCCGTGAAGCCGTTGCTAGGAACTTTCCCAGAAATTCTAGATATCATTCTATTATCAATTCCCACATAGTCAGAATAGCTTTCTCTAACACTAGGAATCTTTCACAAATTATATCTTCCCACAATACCAAGCTCCTAAACAAAGATTCTTCACCCGGGAGTTCCAACACTAATCTTGCTAATTCCAACCCATCATACAATCATAATAATAGGAATAGTATTAATAGTAACAGCATTGGCAGCAGCGAAAGTGTTAACAATGATAATATTAATAATAGTATTAGTCGTGTTAATAACAATGGTAGTGTTGATGGTAACAACAATAACGGTATTATTGTCGGTGGTATTACTGGTTGTAGTACCATTAATAATAGAAATAGTGTAGTTGCTGGCGCTAATAATAATAGTAACAACAATTATAACAATAAAAACTTCGTTTCGATCTCGGAGGACAACCCCAACAGAATTAAATTTTTGTCTAGTAATTCTAAGATTAAGAATTCTATTTACCAGTGTAGAATTTCTTCCGGTACCGATGTCTTCTTCTATATAGGAGCGTCCACTTTCCAGTTATCCAAGAGAATTTCTAACCATTATTCAACATTCAGGGATAGTAAAAAAACGACATAGTACAGGGCTAAGTAAATTAGTTTGGCGTCTTAAAGACAACAATATAAATTTCAAGTTAGAATGGTTCATACTGTCTGTATCCTTTCCTTTTGATAAGGGCAGGAGATTTTGTAACATTTGTAACACTGAACTCTTCCATATTCTCTTCTCAAAGGTTCCCCTAGTAAACACACTCATAGAAAAATCATACAAATGTAAACACTGGCAGAAACATACTTTCTACTCATATAAATGATAACGATAGTCACTGTGGTTTGAACAATTAGCTTCACGTCCACCCCACTTCTATAGCGATATTCTTTCCTAAGCCTTCGAACATTCTTTCAATCAACGTACCCTTCCCTCTCCACTTGTTCCCTACCTATTATTCCTTTAACCCTTCTCTTCCTACTATCTATCTTTGACGTCAATTCTTCTAACGGTTTTTTTAAAAAACACTCATTATCGTTTTGTTTACCATGTAGGCAGTCATCGAAATTTTTGTTTGTCTTGTTGTCGAGAGAGGCTCCCTTTCTTTCCTGATGAGAAGATTGCATAATGCACCCTTTATTCCTTTGGAATGAAAACATGTTGTCTTCGAAACATATGTCGAGAGTAAAGGAATTTTGTTAACATCTTCGTTCGACTCCATTCTTTCATTTATTTATATATATATGTAATATGAATTAGAAATAAAAGCACTATTATGCAACTCAGTGATAGACATAAACCAATGCATAAATAACAAATGATATCAAAATATAATTAATATAATATATAATATATTTCGGAATGGTCATATATATATTATTTTTTTTTCAAAAAGTATAAAAAGGATGGTAAATATATATATGTCTATCACTGTTTCAGTTGCATAATAGTGGTTTTATCTCTAATTCATATTTTATATATTTATACTGTGAAATTTGATTTAATACTAAATCAAATTTTTCCCTGTAAGTTTGAAGTTATACTCCCTAATATTATTATTATTATTATTCTATGTTTTAACTTTTGCTTTATGTCTGTACAAGTTGGCTCCAAGTCTCACCCAGAGACCTCAAGAGACAACAGGTTGGAAGTTCTGTGCCATATATTTGGGGTTTTTTTGTTGTTTTTTTGGTGTTGTACTAGTGAATGTCTAATACATAAAAAAAATAAATAAATAAATAAATAAAAAAAATAAAAATAAAAATAAGAATTAAAAAAAGTTTGTTTTAAACCTATGTTTTAAACATAGAGAGTATTTTGCGTAGGATATGAGCAGTTCCCATGAGCACAATTATTATTATTATTATTATTATTATTATTATTATTATACATATACATGTTTGAACAAAATTATGAAACAACATGTTAAATAGATGTTTTATTATTTAATATTATCTGACTTTGACATCGATCACAACTCATATGTGTTCTGAACGTTTGTTAGGGGGAATTTTGAACCATTCTTCCAGTAAAACCTACTTTAGAGTTCTCAGCAATAATGGCTGAAGGACGCAGCTTCTCAATTGCTGCTCCAAAATGCACTTTACATGTTCGATTATATTAAGATCCGGTCAATGTGAGGGCTATCTAACTGCTCTGCTTCACGATTGTACTCTTTGGACCAACTTTCAATAAGATTGACCGTGTGAATTGGCGTATTACGGCGGGGGGGGGGGGCTGAAAAACTTCTTGGCTTTAATTAGCTGACCTTCCTGTATTTTCTTTCACTAAAAGCCAGGAAATTTTCAGCGCCCCCTCGAATATCTCTCTTTCTCTCTTACTTGTTTCAGTCATTTGACTGTGGCCATGCTGGAGCACCGCCTTTAGTCGAGCAAATCGCCCCCTGACTTTGTAAGCCCAGTACTTATTTGTAAGCCCAGTACTTATTCTATCGGTCTCTTTTGCCGAACCGCTAAGTGACGGGGACGTAAACACACCAGCATCGGTTGTCAAGCAATGCTAGGGGGACAAACACAGACACACAAACCCACACACACATAAATATATATATATATACACATATATACGACAGGCTTCTTTCAGCTTCCGTCTACCAAATCCACTCACAAGGCATTGGTCGGCCCGGGGCTATAGCAGAAGACACTTGCCCAAGATGCCACGCAGTGGGACTGAACCCGGAACCATGTGGTTGGTTAGCAAGGTGCTTATCACACAGCCACTCCTGCACCTATATATGTATATATTATATTATATTATATTATATTATATATATATGTGTGTATATATATATATATAGCTAGTGCAATAGGTGAATCAGGTCAGTTCAAACTAAATATATCTCCCTCATTGTACATTTACCAAAATGTAACCTTTTTGAACTTATAATTTTCTGTGTATATATATATATACAGATACAATACCAGTATTCCTCTGAACTTTTTAATAATTCTTTCTGTAAACTGTTTTTAATATTCTCTTATTATTATCAAAGAATGTATATATGTATTGTAATATTTTGTGACAACCAGTACCTACTTTTGACAATCTTTTTCTAAAAAAGTGAAACCGGTCAAGTGAATAAACATCTTTAAAATTGCATTTTCAAACCTTCTTTCATATATATATATATATATATATATATATATACTCAATATAAGATAGTGTACATTTAAACATAAGAGAAAACCACCTTCATCAGGTAAATTTTACATGCTAGAAGAAGCAGTCAAAACGACAAAAACCACATTTAAGAGCAATTATTGTGGAAATGAAAAATAAAAACTTTTACCTTGTTATTTTCTTATGGTTATACATAGGTTTCAGATTTTTTTAGCAAATAAAATAATTTGCTAGGCAAATCCCCATCAGTAACCGTTTCATAACATTAACATATAATTTAGAGACAAATAACACGTGTCTTGTCTTTATATGTTATGATTGTTCAAAATTCATCACGCAAGCGCAGTTTCAGTCAGCAGTCAATGAAAAATGCTGAACTGATCTTCGAAATGCTAAAATCATATATATTTTATGTGTATATATATATATACCAATCCGACCGTACGACAGGCACCCATGCCAACCCCCTTTGCTTGCGAAGACGTGTTGGGGCAAGCGAAATCAAAATCGAATTGAACCAGCCAGGATCCCTGGTCTGGTGGTACGTAAAAAGCACTATCCGACTCGTGGCTGATGCCAGCACCCCTCGACTGGCTTCTGTGCTGGTGGCACATAAAATACACCAATCCGACTGTGGCCGTTGCCAGCCTCGCCTGGCACCTGTGCAGGTGGCACGTAAAAAGCACCCACTACACTCACAGAGTGGTTGGCGTTAGGAAGGGCATCCAGCTGTAGAAACATTGCCAGATAAGACTGGAGCCTGGTGCAGCCTTCTGGCTTCCCAGATCCCCGGTCGAACCGTCCAACCCATGCTAGCATGGAGAACGGACGTTAAACGATGATGATGATGATGATGATGATGATATATATATATATATGTTGTATTTAGGAATGATCATTTTGCCAGTTTAGCCAATAATAACACACGCACTATATATTTGGTGTTACTTTGCTTCAGCGTTATTTATTTTTTACATTAATCTTAATCTTATTTCGGCCAGAGTTCTTTCGTCACACTCCTGTGACCTCATCAGTGGTGCTTTGCTTTCTCCTTTCTTATTTGTGTGTCTCTCCTTACTAACGGTCAGCCATTTTGTATTTTGTATTCCTATTGTATGTGTCTTTATTTGTGCATGCGT
>NW_021829624.1:20000-22500 GCF_006345805.1 Octopus sinensis | reverse complement strand
AAAGGGGGTTAGTTTTCGATCAAAAGGGATCGTAAAAGGAAAGAAAGAGGACAAAAAAAGGGGAGGATTTTTAAAAAGATAGATAGATAGAGGGATAGATAGGTGGATGGATGGATGGATGAATGGATGGATGGATGGATGGATGGATGGATGGGTGGGTGGATGGATGGATGGATGGACAGACAGAAAAAAGATAGATAAGCAGATAGATTGACAGACAGACAGACAGACAGACAGATAGATAGATAGGCAGACAGATAGATGGGTGGTTAGATAGACAGATAGATAGATAGATAGGTAGATAGACAGATAGATAGATAGATAGGTAGATAGATAGATAGTTAGACAGACAGACAGACAGATACATAGATAGATAGATAGATGAGTAAAGTACCCATTCGACAGTAAACAAGATAGCTAGATAGGCAGATATACTCGTCACGAGATAAATAGATAAGTGAAATAATCGGCTTATTTCATGAATATTATCGATAAACATGAAATAAATCACCTAATCTGATTGGCTTGTTTTTAGATTATCGATACATGCGTACGTGTAGGTAGGTATTGCTGTGTGGTTAATATGTTAGCTTGGTAATCACACAGTTCCGGGTTTGATCGCACAGCCAGAGCCGTTTTGGTAGGATTATAAACTCCTAGGCAAATCAATACTTTGTGCCCGAGAGTATTGATTGGTAGCAAATCACAGTATACTTAGATTAGCATTGGGCCCCTAGATCCTTGAGACCCAAGAGCAAGTACCCAGCTTGCATATGCCTGGGGGGGGGGGAAGAGGCTTAAAAAGCTTAACTTTGATTTAAATTCACTTGTATGTTCCTTTGAACATACTGTCGTGCGGTCTGTATTGATGAGATTTATACCAAAATGCTCTTCGAGATGAAGAACAGAAAATAGGAAAAAAAAAAATGGTTTGATACTCTTATGTGGGAAATTATGTGGGAAATTATGTGAAATTATCAAATTTACATTTAGAGTGTTGGCACGAAAACTATTTCCTTGTTTATGTAGAGGCATACACAGAGATGACGGGTTTTTTTTAACCCTTTCGTTACCAACCCGGCTGAAACCGGCTCTGGCTCTGAGTACAAATGTCTTGTTTTCATAAGTTTTGAATTAAAATCTTCCACCAAACCTTAGTCACAATTCATGTTCCTAAAACTAGCTTAATGATAACTAAATAATTATACTAAATTCTTTGTTATATCTAAAGTAATTGAAAAAAACACAGAGCATCTCAAAATAAATGCAGTAACGAAAGGGTTAAACCTCATGCATCCTGAATATCCATGAATTAAATAGACGTAGTAAAGATTGTTTGCTAACATGATATGGCAGACCTGGTTTGGGACTAATGTTGCTGTAATTTAGCCCCAGGAGACATCGTCTCCAGCTGACTATACAATACGATCTGTGGCCTTATATCTGTGTCCTAAACCAGGACTGCCATGTTATGTTGGCAAACAGTCTTTACTACAAAGTACTGTTGCTATTCATGTTGTGAGATTTAAAAATAGTAATTTTTTAAATAGACGTAGTTACAAACTCGTAAACTTGTTTTGTGAGAAGGATTTAAGGATTAGAATGGACGCTAATATTGGTTTCCAGTTTTGGTACAAGGTCAGCAATTTTGAGGAGGGGGAAAATCGATTACATGGCTTCCAAAACTCAACTGGTACTTATATTATCGACACACAAAAGAGATGAAAGGAAAAAAAGAAAGAAGAAAGGCAAAGATGAAAGATGAAAGGCAAAAATGAAAGATGAAAGGCCAAGATGAAAGATGAAAGGTAAAGAGATGAAAGGCAAAAATGAAAGATGAAAGGCCAAGATGAAAGATGAAAGGTAAAGAGATGAAAGGCAAAAATGAAAGATGAAAGGCCAAGATGAAAGATGAAAGGTAAAGAGATGAAAGGCAAAAATAAAAGATGAAAGGCCAAGGTGAAAGATGAAAGGTAAAGAGATGAAAGGCAAAAATAAAAGATGAAAGGCCAAGATGAAAGATGAAAGTAAAGAGATGAAAGGCAAAAATGAAAGATGAAAGGCCAAGATGAAAGATGAAAGGCCAAGATGAAAGATGAAAGGTAAAGAGATGAAAGGCCAAGATGAAAGATGAAAGGCCAAGATGAAAGATGAAAGGTAAAGAGATGAAAGGCAAAAATGAAAGATGAAAGGCCAAGATGAAAGATGAAAGGTAAAGAGATGAAAGGCAAAAATGAAAGATGAAAGGCCAAGATGAAAGATGAAAGGTAAAGAGATGAAAGGCAAAAATGAAAGATGAAAGGCCAAGATGAAAGATGAAAGGTAAAGAGATGAAAGGCAAAAATGAAAGATGAAAGGCCAAGATGAAAGATGAAAGGTAAAAGATGAAAGGCAAAAATAAAAGATGAAAGGCCAAGGTGAAAGATGAAAGGTAAAGAGATGAAAAGCAAAAATAAAAGATGAAAGGCCAAGATGAAAGATGAAAGGTAAAGAGATGAAA
>NW_021829624.1:0-15000 GCF_006345805.1 Octopus sinensis | reverse complement strand
TCTTTACTGCCCACAAGGGGCTAAACACAGAGGACAAACAAGGACAGAAAAACGGATTAAGTCAATTACATCGAACCCCAGTGCATAACTGGTACTTAATTTATCAACCCCGAAAGGATGAAAGGCAAAGTCGACCTCGGCGGAATTTGAACTCAGAACGTAACAGAAGACGAAATACCTATTTCCTTTACTACCCACAAGGGGCTAAACACTGAGGGGACAAACAAGGACAGACATAGGTATTATGTCGATTACATCGACCCCTGTGCGTAACTGGTACTTAGTTTTATCGACCCCGAAAGGATGAAAGGCAAAGTCGACCTCGGCGGAATTTGAACTCAGAACGTAACGGCAGACGAAATACGGCTACGCATTTCGCCCGGCGTGCTAACGATTCTGCCAGCTCGCCGGGCTCTCGTCCGTGCCGTTATGCCATTCTCTGAATCTGTCTTTGATGTAGCCAGATCAGCTGCCTAATGATCCTCTATCTCATATCCCAAAAATGACCATGGTTTGGTTGCGCAGCCATCAGCATATGTCCAAGATGGGGGCCGAATGTGTAGTGAACTGGTCTTGTGCCCTTGTTGATTCTGATGGATGAGTATGACTATCTTATAGTCATGCTTATATGTGTATGCTTATTTCTCTTTCTACCCCCTCTCTCTGTATGTGTGTGTGTGTATGTGTGTGTATATATATATATATATCTTCTATAAATATCTGTTTGTAAGTATCTATACTTACAAATACATTTTCATATATGCAGGTATATAAATTCATGTACGTTGCATACACATACATAAATACATACATACATACAAACATACGTATATATATGTTTACATATACATATATATATAAATATATATTGATTGATTCTAGTTTCAGCTCACGAGCTGTGGCCATGCTGGGGCACCGCCATATTGCTGGGGCACTTCCTGCTTCCATCTTTCCTGAGCGCCTATTAATAATAATACTGTAATTGTTCCACGTGTTGTTGTTTTTTCTGTTTTCCCGTTTGGATTAAAATTATATATATATATTATATATATATACACACACACACGCACACACACATACGCACGCACACACACACGCGTGCGCGCGCGCACACACACACACGCGCACACACACACACGCACACACGCACACTTGCAATAGTGTGTAGCTCTCATCATTCTCTTGCTTTCTCTCTCTCTCTCTCTCTTTCTTTCTCTTTCTGAGTTTTCTAATTTTTCTCCTCACCTCACTACTCAAGTGCTCCGTCTTTCCGGTTTCTCTCTCTCTCTCTCTCCCCCAACGCTCCGTCCGTCACCCCCCTGTCTATTACTTTTAAACTATCAATCTTCTCTAATTTACTTTCACCCCCTCCTCTCTCTCCCTTTCTGTGTGTGTGTGTGTGTGTGTATGTGTGTGTGTGTGTGTGTGTGTGTGTGTGTGTGTATGATCTCTCAAACTCTTACTTTCACATTCATTTACATTTCTCGTCGTTAAATCTCATCTCGCAACCCTCTCCGTTTTTATATTATTATCTCCCCTTTTTCCCGTCCTCTCTTCACCTGATTTTTTCCCTCCGCTTTCACCTCACACTCGTTCGCTCGCTCTTCTGCCATCATTTCACTCTCTCAATATCTCTCATACCTTCTCCATTTTTCCACCTGTTTCTCTTCCTACCCCTCCTCGTATCTTCCCCTCTCTCTCTCACTTTTTCTCTCCTCTCTTTCCATATTACCATCCCATCCCCTCGACTTCCTCAACTTCCGTATCTTGAATCCATCCCTCTCACTATCTCACACATTTCTCACACTACTCCTCCTTAACCTTCATTTCTCGAAGTCTCTCTTTTTTTTCTTCCGTAATGTTCTGTAACTCCTATTATATTTTCTACTTTCACTTTCCTCCCTCTTTCAACTACTCTCATTTTCTCGCAGTCTTTCCGTATATATCTCTTACAATGTCAACTGCTCTCTCTCTCTCTCTCTCTCTCTCTCTCTCTCTCTCCCAGCCTGTAGATATATTATATATATATATATATATTATCTATATATATATATATATATATATATATACACACCACTAACATTATATACACATATATATATATATGTATACATATATTATGTGTTTGTGTATATGTGTGGTATTATATATGTATACATATATGTATTATGTGATTGTGTATGTGTATATATATATATATATATGTGTGTATACATATATGTATGTATGTGTTTGTGTATGTGGTGTTATATATATATATTATATATATATATATATATGTGTGTGTGTGTGTATATATGTATGTATGTGTTTTGTGAATGTGTGTATATATATATATATATATATATATGCATGTTATGTCTTAGCTTCTCTCTATCTCGTTTTCTCTTTCATTCATCTTCATTTCCTATAAATATCAATCGCTTTTTATTTAATAGTACATCACTCCTTACGTATCCAACCAAATTCGCAAATACCTGTCATTGACCAATTTGAGTTACTCCCCTTAGCTCATTCTATTTATTCATCTGACTATTTTCGAATTATACTGGCGTAAAAGAAGTATTAACTCTTTTTGTTTTTCTGCATTTGGAAGTTTCTCCTTTGTCAATGGATCAAGCTGGCTTAAGTAAACAAATACTATGCTGATGAGGTGTAATAAACCGAAACATGTCTATAGTTGCCCCTTATCTATGATGTTCAGACTTTCTTTCCCTTCTAAGAGTGATCGCCTCTTAATTATTTCGAAATCTCATGAAAGCGGCGAGCTGTCAGAATCGTTAGCACGTCGGGCGAAATGCTTAGCGGTATTTCGTCTGCCGCTACGTTCTGAGTTCAAATTCCGCCGAGGTCGACTTTGCCTTTCATCCTTTCGGGGTCGATAAATTAAGTACCAGTTAAGCACTGGGGTCGATATAATCGACTTAATACCTATGTTTGTCCCCTCTATGTTCAGCCCCTTGTGGGTAATAAAGAAATAGGTATTTCGTCTGCCGCTACGTTCTGAGTTCAAATTCCGCCGAGGTCGACTTTGCCTTTCATCCTTTCGGGGTCGATAATTTAAGTACCAGTTACGCCCTGGGTTTGATATAATCGACTTAATCCGTTTGTCTGTCCTTGCTTGTCCTCTCTGTGTTTAGTCCCTTGTGGGTAGTAAAGAAATAGGTATTTCGTCTGCCGCTACGTTCTGAGTTCAAATTCCGCCGAGTTCGTCTTTGCCTTTCATCCTTTCGGGGTCGATAATTTAAGTACCAGTTACGCACTGGGTCGATATAATCGACTTAATCCGTTTGTCTGTCCTTGTTCGTCCTCTCTGTGTTTAGTCCCTTGTGGGTAGTATAGAAATAGGTATTTCGTCTGCCACTACGTTCTGAGTTCAAATTCCGCCGAGGTCGACTTTGCCTTTCATCCTTTCGGGGTCGATAATTTAAGTACCAGTTACACCCTGGGTTTGATATAATCGACTTAATCCGTTTGTCTGTCCTTGTTCGTCCCCTATGTGTTTATCCCCTTGTGGATAGTAAAGAAATAGGCATTTTTTCCACAGCTTTACGACTAATTTAAAATTCCGCCGAGATCAGCTTTGCCTTTCATCCTTTCGGGGTCGATATAATAAGTATCAGTTAAACGCTAGGGGTCGATGTAATCCTCTGCCCCTGTTTCAACAGATTTCAAATCTTGAACCAATGGCAGAGAAAGAAAGATAGAAATTCTTGAAATCATCTCCCCTTGTCACTATCAACTGCCGCTAGGAATTTTTATTCTTTAACCAAGGGGGAAATTTTAAATAAAGAATGGTTTTTTTTTTGTGCTTTACATTCAGTATAACACCTTCCTCTATCTAATTAAAAATTCATGCCATTGTTCCATCAGAGTTACTTCCCTTAGCTTACCTCTTTTTATTCTTAACATATTCTTATGACATCTATCTCTTTCTCTCTTACCTAATAATCTCCATTGCTTTATCCGTTCCTCTCTCAATGTGAACCAGCCGTCGATATTTCTTCGTCTTCTTCCTTTATTAAATTTTCTCTCCTGCCAACTGTTTGGCTTGCTTTGTCTTTCTAAATCCTAACCAGTCGCATTCGTTCTCTTTAACCGTCTCTCTTTCTCCCTCCAAACCTCCCTCTCTCTCTTCCTCTCTCTCCTCTCTTTCTTCTATCTATCTATCTATCTATCTATCTATCTATCTATCTATCTATCTATCTATCTATCTATCTATCTATCTCTAAATCTCTCTCTCACTTTCTTATCTCTCTCTCTCTGTCTTTCACCCTCTATCATTCTAAACTGGCTCTGTCTCTCGATATCACTCCAGGACTTTAGCTTCTATTTCTCCCTCCCTCATGTTCTATCTCTCTTTCACTTTCCAAACCTCCCTAGCTTTTTCTCTCTATCACTCCCTTTTCTCTCCCTCTCCCACTGTATCCTTCTCTATACCTTTGCTTTTCTTTCTCACTCTCCCCCCATCTCTCTCTCTCTCATTATCATTTCCTCGTCTGTTGCTTCTCTCAATCAACCTTCCTCTCCAGTTAATAAAGTCGATTACTCTCCAGTGCTCTCACCAAACTGTAACGCTGTCCTCATTCTCTCTCCTTTTCTCCCCACTCTCCCTCTCTTTCTTAGCCTCTGTTATTTCATTCCTCACCCTCTACCTACTCATGTTGTCTGTCATTTTCTTTATCTAATGCTCTCTCTCTCTCTCTCCCTCTGTCTACTACTTCTAAGATATCCATCTTCTCTAAATTTACTCTCTATATAACATCACCCGTTTACTCTTCGCCATCTGTTGAAGTCGCAGCTAACGTCGCATACTCTTCCTCAAACACACACGTACACTAACACAAATACATTTGCTCTCTCTCCTCTCTCTCTCTCTCTCTCTCTCTCTCTCACACACACACACACACACTCTCTCTCTCTTTCTCTCTTTCTTCATTTGTTACTCCCTTCCATTTCTCAAATCACTCCGGCACTATTTCTCTCTCTGTCTCTCTCTCTCTCTCTCTCTTCCCGTCTACAACGCTTCATCTTTCCACCGCCATTGCTCTCCACTACATACTCTCTCTCTGTCTCACTCTCTCGATTTCTCTCTGTCTATCTCTCACTCACTCTCTCTATTTCACTCTGTTTGTCTATCTCTTTCATTCACCCCGTCTGTTTCTCTTTATCTTTTTCTTTCTTCACTCTCTCTCTCTTTCTCTCTGTCACTTAGTATCTCTATTTCTCTCTGCCTGTGTCTCTTTCACTAACTCTCTCTTATTTATCACTATTAACTTCTACTTCTTTCTCTCTCTCTCTCTCTTTCTCCAACCTTTATTTCCTCTTCTTCTCTACTAAATACATATTTCTTCCCTATGACTCTTTCTATATGTGTATTTATTTCTCTCTCCCTCTTTCTTCAATATATTCTCCCCTTCCTCCTCCCCTACCTTCACAACATTCTCACTCTTTCTCTTCGTGTCACCTCCAATATATTCTCTTAATCTATCTACCTCTCTCTCCCTCTCTCTTTCTTCCTCTCCTTTTGTTTCTCTCTCCCTCTTCTTCAATATATTTCCCTCCTCCTCCCCTACCTCACAACATTCTCACTCTTTCTTTCGTGTCACCTCCAATATATTCTCTTAATCTATCTACCTCTCTCTCCCTCTCTCTTTCTTCCTCTCCTTTTGTTTCTCTCTCCCTCCCTCTCTCTTGATCTCCTTACATTCTCTGAAGCTCCAGTTCCTCTTACTCTCCAGTAAAACCAGTCTAACTCCATCACTAACCTCGTCTTAATCTATTACTTACTTTCTATTTATTTATCAATAGCTTTGAATCGTCCTCTCTCCATGTCGCAAGTCCGACATTTTTTACTCTTTCTCTAAACACCTGCCTCTCTTTCATTTTTAATCTCTCCTTCCTCTTCCCCCTTTCCTTCACAACGCTCGCTTATTCTTTCACCCTTTCACTGCGTAGCATCTCTAATTCGTCCACTTTTCTCACTCTTTCTCCCCACCTCTCTCTCTCCCTCTTTCTCTCTCTTTCTTTCTCTCTAATAAGCTCTCCTTCCCCTTCGCTCGCTTTCTCTTTAACTTTTTCTCCACATGTTGCCTCTTCCCCAATATATTCCCTTAATCTATCTACCTCTTTACCTTTTCTTTCTCCCCTCTTCCTCTCTCTATTAATTTCCCCTTTTCCCCCTCCTCTTCTTTCACATCTCTCGCTTACGCTTTCACCCTTTCTCCACGTTGTAACTCCGACACATTTTCCTAATCTATCTACCTTCCTCTCTCTTTCTTCCTCCTCCATTGCCTGTCTCTCTATCAAACTCCTCTTCCTCTTCCTCTTCCTCTTTCTTCTACAACACCTACTTTCACTTTCCCCCTTTCCCCATGTGTCACCTCTTTAATCTATCTACCCCTTCCTCTCTCTCTCTCTCTCTCACTCTATCAATCTTACCTTCCCCTCCCCCCGTCTTATTTAACAAATCTCACTCTTTCACCCTTTACTCATACAGCAGCTCCGATACATTTCCCAGTCTCTCTCTTTCTCTCCTTATTAATCTCTCCTTCCCCTCTCCCTTTCTTAATTACTCTTACTCTTTCTAAATCGTAACTCGTCGCTTTTCTCTTGACTCCATTCAGCTCTAATCCACCACCATCACCACCACCACCACCATCCAACCAACCTGTCCGCCATTTCTCTCTCTTTCTCTCTCTCTCTCTCTATATATATATAACTCCCTTTCAATAAACTACACGCTCCTTTTCTCTTTCCTACACTATTTCTTTTCCCTTTTTTTAACTTCGATATCTCATTCATTCATTGTTTTTCCCTGTCTTTCTCTTACACTCTATTTCTCATATAGCTAATCAACCAGCTTCCAATCATTCAATGTGTTTTTCTCTCTCTCTCTTTTCCTACTTCTCTCTCTCTCTCTCTCTCTATCTCACTGTCTGTCAGTCTCTCTTGCCTATATATGTATTCTCTCTTTATAAATATATATCCTTTCTCCTTTTTCTCTCTCTCTTTTCCTACTTCTCTCTCTCTCTCTCTCTCACTGTCTGTCAGTCTCTCTTGCCTATATATGTATTCTCTCTTTATAAATATATATCCTTTCTCTTTTTTCTCTCTCTCTCCCTATATATATATAAATATATATATATTTACGTGCATATGTGTGTGTGTGTGTGTATTTCTCCATAAATCACTCTCTCTTTCATCGAACTTCATCAAATCGAACAGCCAGCCAGCCAGCCAACAATCTAACTCACCATCCGACCAACCATCCAACCATCCACCCAATCTATCTGTTTATCAACTCTCGCTTTCATTCAAACATTCACTCTCCTTCCTCCCTCCTTCCCTCCCCTCCCTCTCTGAATATATATAAATATATATATATATATATATACATATATATACATATATACACACACTTCTCACTCAAACTCCCTCCCACACTTTCTCTCATTCAATCACACAAACTCTCTCTTCTACTCTACTCTTTCTCTCTCTCTCTTTATCCGTCTCCCTCCCTCTCTATATAAATTTCATTTAATCTCCCTCTCACCCTTTCTCTCTCAATCAGACACTCTTTCACTCTCCCTATATATCTCTTCATCTCCGTTCATTTCACTCAGTCTTCCTTCCTCTCTTTCTCTCAATCACAAACACAGTCTCACTCCCACTCTCTCTCTCTCTGTTTATTTCACTGAATCCCCCTCCTACCCTTTCCTTCACTCAATCATACACTCTCTTCCCCCTCCTCTCTCTCTCTCTCTCTGTTTATTTCACTGAATCCCCCTCCTACCCTTTCCTTCACTCAATCATACACACTCTCTTCCCCCTCCTCCTCTCTCTTTCTCTCTATCTGTCTCTCCTCTCCCGGCCGCCCCCTCTCTCAGATACAAAAAAAAAAAAGAAAATCGATCGATCATAGCTCTCGCCATCATTCTCGTATGGAAGAAAAATGAACACTGCCTCTATTGAACTGGGTGTAGTTGGAGTTTTTGACGCAGGATTTCAAACTGAAGCAAACAGAAAATATGTCCATATTTTATCTCTATTTACGCGGCCTTCTCTTAAATGGCTTCCGATGATGAATTTGGCGCGACTTTCTTAACCCCTTTTTCCCACCACCCCTATCTTATTTCGTTTTATATTTTACACTTTATTTCATATATCATACACCCTTGCTTTTTCCTTGGGGGGGTAAGGAGGTCAGATATTTTTTCTATATTTTCTCCATTCTTCCACCGCCGTCGCCTCCACCCTCCCATCCTTAATCTTCCCCACCACCAGAATACCCTTCATCTCACGACCACCACCCCGTTTCATTCAGGTGGGATCTCTCTGACATTATTATTATTATTATATTCATTATTTTCATTGTTATCATTACTATTATTATTATTACTATTATTATTATTATTATTATTATTGCTGTTATTATTGTTGTTACCGTTTTATCCACTTGTTTTTTCGGTGGCGGGGGTACCTGTTTTCCCACCACACATTTCCACATCTCTGTCTTTCTCCATCAAAAGATACCTCGGCGGCGTCGCAACAGGGATAATTTAACAGCAACGACGATTCACAAGGAAACATCAACAAGTCCTTTCAAGGGTGTCATTTTTATTTTTTCCTACCATTAAGTAACACCGTCATAAATATCACCACCATCGTCATCGTCGTCATCACATCATCACCACCATCATCTTCATCACCATCATCACCATCACCATCATCATCATCACTATCCCCGTCTTCATCATCATCTGCCTCTAAAGGAACACGCGCGCGCACACACGTACATATATACACTATATATATATATCATATATATATATATATAGATACAGATATATAATATTGAAGATATATATGTGTATATATGAGGAGTTATTTACTGTATATGATAACAACATGCTTTGTCTCCTGTTACTTGGAAATGTGGATATATTCTTAAAAGAGGATTGACACATTTTTACCTTCATATATATAATATATATATGTAAAATCGTCACTGTTGTATATAATAGAAAAATTATATTTGGAGAAAAAGATACTATTATTACCAATTGACCACTCTATCTACCAATCTAGCAAGCAAGCAAGCAACCAACCAACCAAGCAACTAACCAACCAATTTCTTCTGCTCTTTGGATATATATATATAAAAATATACATACGTATATATATATGCATACTTATGTGTGTATATGTGTAAAAAAAATCATCTTTCTCTTTGCCAATTCTTATGAACGGAATGTCGTAGCAATTTCACCTTTTGTTGTGTGATTACACACATGCACACGCATACACACACATCTATACATACACATACACCTACACCTACACACACCTATACAACATATACATGTACGTGTACGCATACACACCACGCATACATAGACACAAGCAGAAATACATTTACAAACAGATGTATTTTTCCTACATATCCACCATATAGCGCACACAACGATCTCTTGATTATAATACATACACGCCAGAAATTACAATTCGACAACGCACCACCACTTCTTAAGCCACAGCTTCAACAGCAACCACCGCCACCACCACCACCACAACAACAACTACTACATCAACAGGGACAACAACAAATTCATTCACCACCATCGACATCTTCATCATCATCATCAACATCATCAACAACAACAACACCACCACCACCGTCCCCACATGAATACCATCCGCTGTTATTGTTAGATCTACTACCACCAACACTACCACCGCCACCACCAATACAGCTTGCACCATTACCATCGAAATCAACACCACTACAAGTACAACATCAACAACTGCAGCCTATACAACAAACACCGTCATTGCAACAACAACAGCAGCAAACACCACAACCACCACCTCCAATAACAACAACAACAACAAAAAAACTAGTATCACCATCATCACTGCAAGAACAACAGCCACAGCGACCACCAACACCAACACCACCACAACCAATACTACAATTAGCATTACCACCACCACCACCACCGACACCTTCATCTTCATCACTACAGCAACAAAACCATCAAGTACATCATCACCATTATCATCAACATCACCTTCATCACCATCATCATCATCATCATGACCCACATGATTTACAAAGCTTCAGTCGGCCATGTATTATATCAAAAACACCTGCATCGCGAACAGTAACTACATCATCCCTAACCACATCAAATATAACCACAACCACAACCACAAACACGACCGCAAGCTTTTATGACCAAAATAGCATACAAACAAAACGAAACGAAACCAATAAGATAGCCCACTTATTATCAATACCCATAGCTAAGACAAAGGAAACTGCAGCAACGTAGCTTCTTCCCCCAACATGGATGGAAATTTGTCTGGTTAAATTCTGAGTGTAATAATAAAAAATAATAAAGCGGGGGATTTCACTGTCAGCATGTAGCCATTATCAAAAATGTTTTCTCGGGGGGCGGTTGGTGTTACACTTGTCGGCCATGATGCATAGCTAGAGACACCATTGAGATGGATTCAAGGAAAACATTAATACACGCACATATAGGTCGATATAAATATAAATATCTATATATACACACGTATACACGGACATCGTTGCACACCAAACACAAATACAAAAACAAAATACACTTATACGATGAAAGACATATAGATATACGAACAACACCACAATCTCTTCCTCATTTAGAAATACACACGTAGAAAAAAAAAACACATTAAGACACATACATAACATTAATTTGAAATCTGATTCTAAGTCCCCCTCCCCCTCTATCTATCTCTCTCTCTCTTTCTTTCTTTATACACACACACTGATAAATACAGCCATATATATACGCATACACACATACACAAAAATAAAAAATATATCTATATTTGCATGCATATACACATACAAATACGCATAAATCAATCCATTCGAAAAAATATTGACTAATATATATATATACATATATATATATATGATATATGGTATATATTTGTATGAATGTCTGTGTATATATTATATACAGGTGCATACTGACACACTTAACACATATTGTACACGCATATTTATGAGTGAATTTTTTTCAAAAAAGCAATATTATAAATTTACAAATATTAAATACAAGTGTGTGTGTGTGTAAATTTTATATATGTGTGTGTATATATATATATAAATATATATATTTATATATATATTTATATACATACATAAACAAACACACAAATAAAACACAGACATTAAAACCAAATAAAGAAACAAACGAAAAAAGAAAAAGATATATATATTGAATAAATATATATATATGTATTAATTATTTATCTTAAATATAAAAAAATATTTAATAAATTTTTTGAGTGACAAGAATTGATTTTAAAAAGCAAACGATTTATATTTGAGCAGACGACAGATAGGATTCAAAGAAGCAGACGATAAGGTCGGTAGAGCTGTAAGTGGAGGTTAATATATACATATATATATATGTATGTGTATATGCATATTATATATTATATATATATGATGTGTATACGATATACCCTGGAAAATATACAAGAGCCAGGATTTAATTACATAACGGAGAGAAAGCAGGCAGCCCTCGATAATAATAAACCTAACCAAACTTGTGTAAGGGGAGAAGCATAGAAACACTCTCTCTCTCTCTTTCCGCAGGAACGAATAAATCATACAAAAAAATAATCAAAAAATACGACAGATTAAAAAAAAAAAAGAAAAAAATCGAAAGGTTTTGATTCATTCTAAACATGGATGGTTATTATGTCTACAGAAGAACGAAACGGTTACCAGTTTAAATAACTACAGCCATGGGCAAAAAGATACAATGTATTGGACGTTACGTTATGGAAGGACAAACTTTGGGCAAAGGTACATTTGCACGCGTGGAATTGGCAAGTCATAGCATTACTGGCTGTAAGGTGAGTGACCCTATTTTCGTTATTATTATTATCATTATCATTATAGCGAAAGAGGTGATATGGTGGACCCGTTTGAAAGGGCTATGGTCAGACACTTTCCTCTTTGGCCAAGGCCTCCCGTTTGAAAGGGCTAAGGTCAGACACATTCCTCTTTGGCCAAGGCCTCCCGTTTGAAAGGGCGAAAGTCAGACACTCTCCTCTTTGACCAAGGCCTCCCGTTTGAAAGGGCGAAAGTCAGACACTTTCCTTTGGCCAAGGCCTCCCGTTTGAAAGGGCTAAGTTCAGACACTTTCCTCTTTGGCCAAGGCCTCCCGTTTGAAAGGGCTAAGGTCAGATACTTTCCTTTGGCCAAGGTCTCCCGTTTGAAAGGGCTAAGGTCAGACACTTTCCTTTGGCCAAGGTCTCCCGTTTGAAAGGGCTAAGGTCAGACACTTTCCTCTTTGGCCAAGGCTTCCCGTTTGAAAGGGATAAAGTCAGACACTTTCCTCTTTGGCCAAGGCTTCCCGTTTGAAAGGGCTAAAGTCAGACACTTTCCTCTTTGGCCAAGGCTTCCCGTTTGAAAGGGCTAAGGTCAGACACTTTCCTCTTTGGCCAAGGACTCCCGTTTGAAAGGGCTAAAGTCAGACACTTTCCTCTTTGGCCAAGGCCTCATCAACTTTTTCAAGTTTCACTTGAAAAGGAAGATGAGGGTAGAGAGGGAAGTGCTGTCTGGTAGCAAGTTTATTGAAAGGTGGGTGAATGTCGCAAGAATGGCCAGTATGAGTAGACCAATTCTGAGGATACACCTGTGAGAATTAAAAGGAAATATAAAAGGAGAAAGGGGCTCTCTACCCCCTTTTGACCAGGCTCCCGTGGCTTTTATGGGTTTTTCCACGAGTAACCTTTCGAAGCACCTCCCCCTTTTGGGAGTTCTATTTGTTACATATTTTCGTTGTTACACTGATTTTTACACGGATTTTTGAAAACGGACAAAACCCTTTGTAACTTTTCGTCCTGTTTTGTCCCTTTATGTTTTAATTGATTTTTGTTAGCCCTTGTGGCCAATAAACGAATTAACTATTATTTTCATTATTATTATCATTATCATTATAGCGAAAGAGGTGATATTGTGGAACCCGTTTGAAAGGGCTAAGGTCAGACACTTTCCTCTTTGGCCAAGGCCTCATCAACTTTTTCAAGTTTCATTTGAAAAGGAAGATGGGAGTAGAGAGGGAAGTGCTGTCTGGTAGCAAGTTTATTGAAAGGTGGGAGAATGTCGCAAGGAGAAAGGAGAAAGGGGCTCTCTACCCACTTTTGACCAGGCTCCCGTGGCTTTCATGGGGTTTTCCACGAGTAACCTTTCGAAGCGCCTCATTTTTTTTGGAGTTTTTCATTGTTATCCTACTTTTGTACACGGACATTATTCAAACGGACAAAACCCTTTGTAACTTTCGCCCTGTGTTTTTGACCCTTTATGTTATAATTGATTTTTGTCAGCCCCTTGGGGCCAATAAACGAATTAATTATTATCATTATCATTATTATTATTATGCTTAGCGGCAATTTCGTCCGTCTTTACGTTGTGAGTCCAAATTTCCGTTGAGGTCGACTTTGCCTTTCATCCTTTCGAGGTCGATAAATTAAGTACCAGCGAGACCCTGGGGTCGATGTAATCGACTTGTCCCCTTTCCTTGAACTTTATATGGACTCATGCCAAACATTTGAAATCATTATTATTATTATCATTTGTTTGCCTTTTTTTTCTTTTGGTTTTCGATGATACTTTAATAACCCTTAACTAACATATAAATAGCAACTCATGGTTTGTATGTGTGTGTGTGCGCGTGTATGTGTGTGTGTGCATGAATATCTATACACACACACACACATACATACATACACACACACACACACACACATATATATATATACATATATATACACACACAGATACATCATACACACACACACACATATATATATACATATATATACACACACACATATATAAACATATATATATGCATACACACACACACACACACGCACATATATATACATATATACACACACACACACACACACACATATATACATATATATACACACATATATAAACATATATATATGCATACACAAACACACACGCACATATAATTATACATATATATACACACACACATATATATACATATATATATACACACACATATAAACATATATATATGCATACACACACACACATATATACACATATATATACATACACACACACACATATATATATATGTGTGTGTGTGTGTGTATGTATACCTGTGTGCATAGATACATACGTATCTACGTCTACATATGTATGCGTGAATATATGTACGTGTGTGTGTATGCACACACCACACACACACACACACACACACATTGGCATACTTTTGACTTACGATCGCAGAGTGTGCAAATATTGACCCCTTATTCTTGTGTCTAGCAATATGCAGTCAAGCATGTCAAATAGGGCACACACAATCTCATTACTTGACCTCTTTTCCTCATTTCTATTTTATACGCCCCCACGAAAAATTTCTTCCAATTTATATGTTTCCTACATCAGAGATTAAAAATTTTGATCTCCCCAGGGTAAAAAAAAAAAAAAAAAAAAAAAAAAAAAACAGGAGCCCCTCCCCTCTACCCCTAACCCCAAAATTCATTTTAAATTTATAATTCAATTCACCAATTTCATCTAATTTTTATTTTAGGGCTTTATCCTTTTTTTTTTTCTGAAAAATAATTTAATTTTGGAATTTAAAAGAAAGCAGTCAAAAATACGCATGAATGTTATTCAAAAATATTGAAGATGTTTTTTTTTATTTCGAATTTAGAACTTTATTTATCTTTTTCAAAATACCTGTTATTGATTGCTTATATAATTTCCTACATTTAATCTGAGATTATCAATCAAAAACATGCCACAGTTGTATATGTATGTATACAATATACATATACATATATATATATATATATATATATATACACACTCACACATATATCCATACACATGTGGTATATACATATATATATATATACACCTCACACATATATCCATACACA
>NW_021829623.1:0-31196 GCF_006345805.1 Octopus sinensis | reverse complement strand
TTTCCAATAAAATAGTTAACAAAATATTTTACTCGATAATTATTATCTTGTTGAGAAGAGTTTGTATGTCTTTCAAAGTCCTGAATATTAAATTAACACCGAAAATACCCAAGGAGGTTTGACCATTTATTTATAAATTCAGGATAATATACGCATTAGTCACTATTTATATATGAACGACATAATTACGGAATAGCGTTATCTCGTCTTTATGGTATGGAATTTTTGCGAGAATTAATAATTTTGACCGTTGACAATGAAAACGTTAAGAAAATGCAAATTTGTGAATATTTAGAATTCTTAAAATCACTAATCATTTAAAAGATGATAATTAATTGATTGTTTTTTCATTAAAAAATTTAGTGACGGCTCGTTTAAGATCGTCACCATTTTTTAGTCGGCGCAAAAACGTTTTTTAGCACGCGTTGCGCACGTGGTTTCTATTAGTGTGCATCGGCCACCAGAATCACGAATCTAAGGATTTCCTTCAGATTATGCATATGCTGTTGTAACGGAGTCGGTTCTACCCAACTTTCCGAACATAACGGCGACGACTCAGACTTGCAAATTCCCTTTTGGATCTTCAAAAAGGGTTTCTGAGACAATGATCTTCTTAAGTAGTTCGGATACTTGTCTCTCATTTTCTTTTTTTCATTTAAAACAAAAAAAAAATTCTCGAGTAATCATCACTCGAGCAGATGGGAACATTGAGAATTGATAATTGATTAAAATGATTTATATTTATTTGTAAATTTATTTTTTGTAAATATTAAATAAAATTTTAATGCGTGCTTGTATATCTAGTTGTCTACTTTTTTATCGTTACATTAATTGACCAATGATTATAATATTTTTGACATTTAATGATATAATTTACTACGACGATATGATGGTCTTATATTACTGCCTATTTATTTGACCGTGGTTCCTCGGTCTGCTGAGATAGGCAACATTATTAGTGTGGTTTCTACTCGGTTTGCAAACAGCTTTCCGAATTTCACCCACTAACAATATATATGATATAGTGGACTCTACTAGAGAACCTCTCTCTCTGAAATGGTGTCGTAAATGTCAGTAAATGATCTTTTCCTTGCTTATCCTTTATAAATATAATGATCTTTTAATGAAGCGATTAATGGATGAGTAAGGAGTCCTGAGGGTATAAAGGACAAGGTAGGAGAGGATGAAATGTTGCATACATTTTACACACTTTAAATAACTTTCATTTTATTGATTCTGAAACATCGATAATATTCTTGACGATATTTTGTTAGAACAACAAGATTGATTACTATGACAACCTAGATCTTAGCTATTTACGAACTGAAGCAGGAAACGCAATAAAAAGTTTTTGAAAATATAAAATGCCATGTGGTTTGTTTTTATTTTTAAAAAATGTGAAAAGATATTCCACTTAGAAGGTTTAATTATTCAAAACCCATGATATTTGTTTTTTTCTTAACACTAAAAATTGAATATCACCCAGCCACCGCTCGTGATTAAATACCGAGTCTTTCTATAGTCGTTTAAAGTTCAATTGATTGTATTTAAAATCTTATTTACACCTCATCAATTACATTTTGCGCAACTTGATGATTTGTTGGTTTTGGAAGAGAAGTTTTATAAACATCATTAAGATAACAGTATTCTTCCAATGTGCTGGGTACAGTTCGACCTCTAAATGGGGCACTAAGTGCCTCAATCAGAGGTTTCCCCAAAAAAGAGGTTTTTCAAAAAGCTCAATAAATAAAGAAAAAGAACATATTTTTTTAAATAAAATCAGTTAATTTTTCTCCATATTTATTTTTAATTCCTAACGACACTTTCTTTCTGAATTCATAAAAATCATGAAGAGAATCTGGAATCAAATCAAAGATGTTTGTCTCTAAGTTTTCCATCAACTTAAAATTTGTGATATTGATGGTTCGCAGCTTATATTCTCATAGATATTTGATCATTATCTTCTATTTCATATGATTCCAGCATCCAATGGTTGAAGTATTGGTGTCGTATTTTTTGGTAAAATAAAAAATCAACGTTGCTAAATGTCGATATTTTGTGGCAAGCAGCGTTATCTAATAACATTAAGATTTTTTTTTTGAATAATCATTTTTCATTAATTTTTTTGAGCCAGGATATAAAAATGTCTCTTGTCATCCCCACTTTCTTGGACGAAGAGTATAAAATTCCATAAATTTCGGGAGAAAATTTTTTGAACATCTAGGATTTCTCTATATTTTCCGATTATTAATGGTTCAAATTTTTCTCCAGTGTAACTACACAGCATAGATGGAGAGTAACTTTATCTTCTACTACTCCTTTTAAAGCCCCGTGCCGAATCACCAGTTTTCACGAATGATTTACGTGGGGTAAGTTTGATAAAAAGAAGTTTCGTCACAATTAAAATGTTCTCCTTTCCATATTGTTCAACTTTGATATTTAATTCTGATAAAAAATTCAAATTATCGCATGATCAGCAGATGCGGATTCGCCTGACAATGTTCGGAATTTTAATTCATGCCTCTGCTTGAATTTTTCTAACCATCCATTTGAAGCTTTAAACTTGTTTAAGGCCATTCTCGAAGAAACAGTTAGGGAAATTTTTTTTAAAAGAGTTCCAGAAACTGAACATTCTGACCCCTTAGACGCTGAAAAATATCAAGGACTTTTTCATCAAATCCGTTTTTATTTTCACTTAATGATGAGGAAAGAAATCCTTTTTTGATAAATGGAAGAATATTCTTTTTTATACAAAAAATAGTTCCCTTGCTAGTATTGTACATTATGGATAATCTCCTCTCAGAATGTTCTTTCTTTAAAGATGATCAGGAATCTTCAACTTGGTTTCATAATTCAAGGCATTACACAAGAAATTTGAAATGAAACGTGTCTTAAAATATTTATTTTTTAAATTGGTATAATTAATTTTATTTAATAAAAAATCAATGCCCCAATAGAGATGTTAAAATTAATTGATTTTTTATAATTTGGTTTAAAAATTTATAATGCCCCAAAACAGAGTTTTCCCCAAAAAAGAGGTGCCCCCCCCCTGGAGGTGCGCCCCAATTAGAGGTCGGACTGTATATGGGAAAGATACTGGGAGTGGTTGTATAATGGTATTGAAGCATTAAGAGAGTATCAGACCTAGGTATTTAGTTTACATCAAGAAATTATTATTTTCGAGTTACTAGGCATCTAATGCAGAACACATATTGGTGTAGTTAACCATTATGTTTTTCTTAAATATCGTCTTTATTCCCTTTCCACTTGATATTAATTTACTAATTCATGGAATACTATTAATCTCGATTTATCTAAGAATTGAAGATATCCGATATTTATTATTTTTATCAACAAATAAAAAGAGTTAGTCTACCTGGGATAGGGACAATCAGTCAACTTATTAATAGGGCAAATGTAAACTGTTATTTATTTTTATAAAAATAGCATGATGGAAACTCCAGGCTTATTCAGTATAATATTCTGAGTAAAATCATAGAAGTATGGGCACCTGATGTAGTGGGCTGATCCCAGACAAGTGACACGAATCATTTCCATTTGTTTAGTTAAATAATACGAACAGTTGATTAATTAACTGAGAATTATTTATTAAATATAAATACGAACTGAAATTGTTTTATTTTTGGACTGAATGCAGTTGGAAATTTCAAGAAATAAGCAAAAAAGCAATAATTTCTTTATTACGACTATCAAATACATACTTCTGCAAAGTTGGTTTTTCGTTATATTCCTCAACAAAAACAAAGTACAGGAATAAGCTTGAAGCTTTTCCGGACAAAAGATTACAACTATCCACATTGACCCTGGATATAAAAGGTCTATGTAATCTAAAAAACAATTACACATGTCACATTAATTTAATTTTGTTACCTTAATAAAAAAGTCAAAAATAAGATATTATTAAATATATTTATACACAATTAAATGAGCGAAAATGATTATCATAATCTTAAGCTGCTGATGATCGAGAAGACGTTGCCCCTCAGGATCGCAATGGATATTTTTTTGGAACAACCATTATTATAAAAATATGGTGCCTCAAATTTTTAGAAATCAGTTTTGAAGCTCCAAGCATCATCTTTTAAACTGCATATAAACAAGAATAACGTTTTTTGGAAAAGATTAACTTATTGCTGATGCCACATGCCCACTTCATCCCAGTTTCCAGAACCGTGAGCTTGTCCAAGAGGTTCTACTCCCTTTCAATGAACTTTCTTTGAATTTACTGACTTACAAAAATTCTGGACCGCCGCCAAAGTGCCAGCAAGATATCCGTTTGACCGAGACCTAATCGTTTTCTGGCAATCCCCGCAGATCGAGCTTGTCTTTCTTTCGACTTTTTAATTTTCTTCTTAAAATATAACATATTTTTCACTTATTGTGTTTAAAATTTTTTTGAAAATAAGACAAAACCTGTAAATCTACCCACAAAAGAATACGTACATTAAAGAATCGCATAGGAAAAAATGAAGCAGACTGTTGACCATCTAGCAACGCGGTGTGGTAGGATGCTAAACAGTTACTATTTTTGAGAAGAAATAATGAAATGGTTAAGTGTATTCATCTTCACTTATGTCGAATGTATGGAATTAGACGAGGCATGAAATTAAAAAGACATGTCGATCCAAAATGTCGAAATCAGAGTTGAAATGTAAATTATCGACTCAAACCTGACATTTTTGTGTATGACAAGAGGAAAAAAAGAATAAATTTAATCAAAGTGGGGATTAACTCACCAGATAGTTTAAAAGCAAGTTGAAGTGGAGAAATTTCACAAATACGACCTGCTTGCAAATGAACTGTCGACCTCTATGAAGCAAAAGTAATTTCGGTATATTCTAGGTATATTGATCCTCTAGGTATATTTATACCATTATTCATATTTAGCAATTTTGATCTAATTATAGAATTTTCGGTACTTGGCGGCAAATGGCAAGCAGTAGTGTTGACGATTCGAGTATTAGTTTTGAAGCGCCAAACAGCATGTTTTAAACCGCATATAAACAAGAATAACGTTTTTCGGAAAAAATCTGTGTTAGAGTAAGTGCTATGTATAGACAAAAAAATAAAATATCCTTTTTAACAAATATCAGATAATGTCAGAACGACGTTTACATTTGAAATCAAAAATACGAGCATTATTTTTCTCGACGAATTACGATTTTCAGTTTTAACAGTAGTAGTAAGTAACAGCGCTAGTGTGAAAACAGAAGCACGTATGTATCTGAGCCTTCACTTGCGCCAGTCACACAAAATAAAGGGAGAACAAAAAGTGCGAAAAGACAAAGCAAAACTGCAGCTCGGGGAGTGCCTCAGAGACGATAAATAGTTATTTTAAAATGAACCGTACTGAAAATACATTTTGTCACAAATTTTTGTCAGAAATATTTAAGATAAAACGTGTTAAAATTATTGAAAATTAGTAATTTTCAACTCAGGGGTGTAAAAATTCTTTCTTCTTAGTTCAACCTGACTGACAATAAGGATTTCAGAATGCGTCTGGATTAAAGATGCAGGGTCGTTGATGAAAAGATCCCTGAATCTATCTTAGCTAAGTCTACTGGCAATGTCGTTAATGATGGTTTGCCTTCAAACGTAAGTTTAGGTCTAAGTAAATCACATTCTAGTTTTTTGGAAGTTGCTTCCAGGTTACATTGATCCTCTCGGCATAAGATAACAATAAAAAGTGAACGCTACATCTTGAGTAAGTCTCGTCCTGTAGCGTCAGATAGTTTGCTGTTCTCTAACTAATTTAGTGACTGAGGCTGAACTGGTTCTTTTCAACAGCTTATCAGAGTAAATCTGACTTTTTACATTATCTTCTCAAGTCTGAGATTTTTAAGGTATTTATATAGATCATAAAAAATAAGACAATGTAAATAAACTACAGTGCACGACAAATAACCGGACAAGGCAAATTTTCCATTATTTTAAGTCATTTTAAAACTTTTTTTCACATAAATCACCCTTTGTACATTAATTTACACGAAAAACAATTTTTTACATTTTAATTTAATCTTTTTTTCAATTGTACATTAATTTAAAGCATAAATAATTACGAGGTGCGACAAAAGAAACGGACAGTTAAAAATAATAAAAATTAGTATTTAGAATTGCCTCCTTTGGCATTATACACTGCGTAGCTTCTATCCTTCATTGATAAAATTAGTTTTTGTATGAACTCTATCGGGATTGATCTCCAAATTTGGATAATTTCCTCTTTTTAGTCATTGTGACATGTTGGGGTTTTTTCATCTATTTTTCTTCATATATGCCCAGACGTGCTCAATGGGATTGAGATCAGGTGACTTGGCGGGCCATGAAAGAACTTTGATTTGATTTTCGTTGAAATATTCCGTCAACAATTTTTGCTTTGTGGCAGGGAGCATTGTCCTGTTGGAATGTGAAATCCGTTAAATTCATTTTGCTGCAGATTCCATCAGGTTATTTGTCAACAAATTCACATATTGTCCACTGTTTAACGTACCATCAAAAAAAACTAAATTCCCACTCCGTTGTATGAGATACATCCCCAAACCATTGTTTTACATTTTCCATGTTTTACAGTTGGCAAGATATATCTAAATAAATTAAAAAGTAAATATATTATTTAATGAATATTTTAATTAATAAGAAGCTATTTTTTTAAAAAAGCATTAAAATTGGCTAAATAATGGAAATTTCGGCTTGTCCGGTACTTTTTGTCGTGCACTGTATTTGAAAGAGACAACAAGAGTCTTCAATTAAGAGTTAATCTGGAATAAAGTTCTAGTAGTGCAAAATTTCAATTTTTTGGTTGATCCATACTTTTTAAAATGCATCAAATTTTTTATTTAAAAATTTTGAAAATTGTGACAAATTTCAGAATTAGCAAATTTCCATTAAAACTGAAATTTTTTAACAAAAGGCGAATTTAAAGATCAATGAATTTAAGAATTGCACGATTGCGTCTAACAATTCGTCGAATGCGTTGTCCAAATGGCTCACTTGCCTTCTCCATAAAAATTCTACAAATTAAATCTGAATATTTAATACCTGCAAAGTATTCACCCATATAGTGGCGTGCGGTTCCTCTTTGTCTCTTATTGCGCCATTTGCGTTCCCCCACATTCTATATTTTGTATATAATTTTTGCTACACGAACCTCTCAACAGTCTGGGTATGTGCACCGGTCTTCGGGTCCTACAAAATTTCGTCTGCAATTTATAAATGAATTATAATAAACTTGTGATTAACTGTAAGGTGCACATAACAAGAGCATTTAGATCTGGGGTTGAATAACCTATTAGTAAGAATAAAATAATTACAGTGGGCCCAAAAAGTCATGGCACCACTTAATAATTTAGTATTTTACGTTTTTACCCATAAAATATGAAGTATTTTGACTTTTAATTTATTTTTTTTGAAAAATTCAAAGATTCTGATTAGAAAATAATTTTAAATCCTTAAAATATTGATAATTGACAAAAAAAACAACTTTTTTTTAATTTTTAGCGTTATTGAAGAATCAAAAAGTGTTGGCACTTTTATATCTACAGTTTTAGTTTAAGTGCATATATAAGAGAATGTCATTCTGTAAGATTATTTCTTTTAGTTTTTTTCATTCACAAAGCTTTGTTGTTACTAATAACGCATTATCAATATTGATATTACGAACAGCCGTTTTTAGCACTACTTTATGGAAAATCGGAAGGATATTCTTTTGAGCTAAAACAGATGATCGTCAAGTCCCACCAAAAAAAGTTACAACCAAATTTCCAGACAATTCAATATTCCGAAAAGTGTAGTAAGGAATATAATAGTCCGTTGGAAAGAACGAGGAAATGTTTGCAATAAATCGAGGTCTGGTGCACCTAAAAAGATATCGAGCCGTTCTCTTTCAATGATAAAAAGGAGTGTGGCAATGATCCCAGAATTATTAGAAGCAAGCTGGTAGATGATTTAGAGACCGTGAGAATCAAAGTTGGTTATCTACGATAACTAGTACATTGCGCAAACAAGAATTCATAAAAGGAGGGCACGACATATTCCTCTACTAAGAAAAGTCTTATATCAGCGCGACTAAAATTCGCTCAGAATTTTTAATAAAGATTTAGAATATATAATGAACATATTATGGTCAGATGAACCAAAATTGAACTTTTTGGCCTCAGGAAAAAAATCAAGAATATGACAAAAATGTGTACCATACCCACAGTTAAGCACGGAGGAGGCAGCTTAGTGTTATGGCGTGTTTTTCGTCTCAAGGAGTGGGTGAACTATTTTTCATAGATGGAATATTGAATGCCAAGATGTACGTCGAAATTTTGGAAATTGTTTAGTTCCGTCCATCAATAAATTAAAGCTAAGAAGTAATGGACGTTTCAACACGACAACAATCCCAAAATAAAGCTAAAATAACTACTGAATGACTTAATAATAATGGAATAAATGTTCTGAAATGGCCTAGTCAATCTCCTGACTTAAACCCAATTGAAAATTTATGGAAAACGTTGAAAATAAAGGTAGGAACCGAAGACCTGAAAATATAGTGGAGTTAAAAGCATTCTGCCGTGAGGAGTGGAATAAAATTTAAAAGAAGAATGTTTTAAATTAATAAATACATACAAAAGAAGATTAGAAGCAGTAATTGTTGCAAAAGGGCATGCAAAAAAATATTAATAAGGCATCGTGCCAACACTTATTGACCCTTAAATAACGCTAAAAATTAAAAAAAAATGTTTTTCTTTGTCAATTATCGCTAATTTTAAAGGTTTAAAATTATTTTCTAAATCAGAATCTTTTGAATTTTTCAAAAAAATAATTAAAAGTCCAAATACTCATATTTTATGGTAAAAAGTAAAATACTAAATTTATCGAAGTGCTGCATCAGTTACTGCAATTTATGAAATCACCAGAATGCTTGCAATGAATGGATTTGACTTCATCAAGCAATGTCTCGTGAAAACAGTCAAAATTATTTGTCCAGATAATTTGCATTTTCTAAAAAGATTTCTCCGATATGTTTGTGAACAACTTTTTTTCATTTGTGAAATCAACAAAAACAGTCCATAGAACGCGACCCAGAGATAAAAATTTATCGGCTTTAATTAAATTCGGGAATAAATGAATAATTGAGCTGACATATCAAAAATTTTATCGGAAAAAGGTATTAATCATCCGGAGGTAGCTCCAAACAAGATTAAAAGATCCTGATTACATATTTAGATTTCCTATTTTTTGGTTTTTCTTTAAAATAATATTTCTCTGATAAAAATCTTTTAAATTCCGAGGCCTACCGTAACAATATTATAAATGCGTTCCTCAAACGGAAATTATTTTAAAATGCGGCCTTGAAACAAAATTAGTTTGACACCGCTGTGATAGAATATATGGTGAGCCGCGCCCTGGCATCTGCGGGATTCCCTAATGTGCTGGAACCAGTCGGGTTGGGTCGCGGAGATGGAAAGCGCCCAGATGGCATGCCAACATTTCCCTTCGATCACGGGAAATGCCTCATCTGGGACGCGACATGCTCCGACACATTCTCCCCGCATAACCTGATCTCTTCAGTTGCTGAGCCCGGCTCAGCGGCAAGACATGCGGAGGTCACAAAAACAAGAAAATACTCGTACCTGGCCAGAAACCACATTTTTGCGCCAGTAGCCGTGGAGACATCCGGGGTCATCGGCCCAGAATCGCTTTCTTTCCTTCGTCGGCTGGGGTCGAAGATTGCCAGACGAAACAAGGATCCCAACGAGACTCGTCATCTTTTCCAAAGAGTCTCGTTGGCGATCGTCCGAGGGAACTGCCAGGCCATCTTATGCGCCGGCAGTTCAAAATAACTGCATTGTCTAATTATCATAAATTGATTCGTTTTTTGTTTTCATTTTAGTAATTTGTTACAATTCCGTCCCAGATCATAACGATAGGGACAATCTTTACTTTCTCCCGGTGGATCGCTCCCAGTTCATTTTCCAGCAAGTCGTATCTGTGGAACGTTTCCACTTCGATCTGCTTGAAACAATTTTGTGAAATGCCCCCAATTTCGATAAGTGTAATTGCGTTGCTCGATTTGTCATGAACAAATATGTCGGGCTATTATTCGGGATAGCATTGAATTTTCAGACAGTAAAAATTTAATAAATATGAAAATAGGCAAAAAATAAGGTTTTGTAGAAAAATCCAATAAGTATTAAAAGATTCTAGACTTTGGATATATTTTTTTGTACTCAATGAATTCATTTTTTATTATTGAGTCATTTAATAGTAAAGAAGTTCAGTTATCTAATCGCTGAAGAATAATTCGTTGTGGAAAAAAATTAATTGATATTTTAACATTTTTTAATAAAAAATTGAAAAAACTTTAAAAATATTGAAATTCTGATTTTAATCAGGCAATTGCTAACAATCGGTTAATTCTAGTAACCATCAAAGATAAAAGACATTCTCTTAGTCCTTCATTTATCTATAAATAAAATTATAAAAGTTTATAAACCGTCAAAAAAATATCCCAAATTCATTATTATGATAAGCCGAAAAGTGTATTCTTGCAGCTCCTAGTTTACGGATCATCATAGAGTACCACAGACTAGTGTTGACATATAGTTTTGATGTGACCGAATCATGACAAACTAAAAAATGAATATAAATAAAATACAAAATGTAGAATAAGAAGGTTCAATGTAATCAACAAGAAAAAAGTCTACATTTCCAAGTTTTTCATATTTATTAGATTCTTTAATATATTTCCATAAAATACCAGAACCCTGTAATGTTATAAAAAGTTAATACAGTTAGTACTATTTTTTCTTTTACTTCATGTCCCGGTGTAAGGCTATCCATATGTTAAAAAAATTTTTTATAACTCACCACGCGATTTATATTAAATAATTTATATTACTTTTTAATTAATTATTTATGTTCAATAAACAATTTAATTACTGATCTTTGAGTGAAAAATCGGCTGCACTTCAAATCCCTGTTCACTTTTATCCCTCCTATTGACTATTTTCAAATAAGATGTATAATACTAATCTATCCCATCTCATGAAATAATTGATTAAAAATTATTTATATTAATTTTTAAATTTATCTGCTATAAATATTTAAAAAAAAATTTTAACGCGTGTTTTCTATATCTAGTTGTACATTTTACTATTTAAATGACCAATGATTATAATATTTTTTGATATCTAATGATAAATTTACTACGACGAAATGATGGTCTTATATTACTGCCTAATGACTTGGCCGTGTTCTTACGGTCTGCTTAGATAGGCAACATTATTAAAGTGGTTTCTACTCGGTTTGCGAACAGCTTTCCGCATTTCACCCACTAACAATATCTATGATATTAGTAACTGAAATACGACAACTCTCTAAAATTCGTGTCGCTTTTTGGTTCTGGTTGAACTTATTTACAAAGTTCGGTTCCGAGGTGAACGACAAGGGTCTGTAGGGTCTTGTCGACACACTTCCGGCCGCGATACTGAATGTTTTGTCTTGCGCAGTCCATGATACTTAGTTCACATCGAACCGGTCGTACTAGTCCGTAGTGATGGCAAAAGACATTATTTATAATCACTCAATTTGTATGTTTGTGTGTGATTTCCAAAAAAAAGAAAACAGCGACTATCCAGAGTAAAATAAGACTCCTCAAAACACGTTTTCAGACTAACAATTGATAAAAGAATGGATTGAATTTCCTGAGTTAGATATTTCCCTTTGGATCAATTCTTTTATTTCGAATTCCTGTTACTTTCAATTATCGTTTTAGCTAAACTTTTTCCTATCTATGCTTAGACCAAAGAAATATTAATTAATCCTCTCTGGCTGCTTTGGTTTTAACTGATTTGCTTTTCAATTATGAAAAAGTTTTTTATAGTGTATTCTGCACGTGTTTATCTTGATAACAATTCCAAGTTACGTAAGGGTTCAAGTAAAAAAGAACTAGCATGTAGTTACTACAACATGCACCATGTTTTGTTTATAAAATTCAAGAAGAGTGAATACTTCTGTCTAAAAAATGGCAATTGCACTACTTTTCTACATAAATAGACATAAGAATTCACCTTTGTGCAAAAAGAAGGTTTGGTGTTTTATATTCAACGACAAAACTTAAATGATAAAAAACAATATAAATACCAAGATACACCCCATACTATATTTGAAGCGAAATATTACTCAAGTGACAACTATTAAGAGCCATTGTTCTGAATGTTAGTTATTATCAGATCTGTGTATGGGCTAATCAGATAACTAAAATCAGATTATTTGGAGAGGCTCGTGTTGCTTTTTTAAGAATTTAATTTCGCCCTTTCTAAGGATAATAAAAAGCAGTATTTTTCTAAGTGGCAGAAATATTATTCTACTACAACAAGAGATTGAACTTTCAACGTACTGGGAGCTAATTAGATAACGAAAAATATTGTCAAATGTTGTATTATGTCTCGAATTTTCTATTGTATCAAAATGCTATTATCAGGATGTAAGCGGATTTTTATAATGCATTGATTACTCTATTCGGAGAACTTTACAGTTGAAATTTCGACAATCTGATTTAGCATATTCCCTCTTTCATTTTTTTCCTTTTTCTTTTTAGATATTTATGGATTTGTCTTTTAAGTCTTTTCATCTGAGCTCTCAGCTAATAGTTTGTAAAATCAAATGTGCTTTTTTTTAATTCAAAAACAAATTTCCCTATTATAGCAAAAGTGTTGTGTAGTATACAAAGTTCTTTTCTTAGTTTACATATCCAAATAATTAAAAATTGAAAATGAATATAGTGAGTATCTTAAACTGGGTCCTAATAAATAGCCTTGTGCGGGACTCGAACCCACGACCCTCGGGTTAAAAGCCCGATGCTCTACCGACTGAGCTAACAAGGCGTTATAAAGATTTTTTCGATACTCGGTCTTGAGTTTTCGACATTCAAACTGGGTTCAATTCGCTGACTACAACAATTTTTAGATACACAATACAATTCTGCATAGGTAAGCCTAATTTCCAGTTCAAGGGTTTTTTCGTAGATGGTCACACACAAATATTGCAACGCCTGAGACGTCAAATAAGTTTCCACTTTGTCGAGAGAAATTGAATAATCAAGATCCTTCATTACTCCAGAGTGCACTTGAAAATAAACATTAAAAAAAATATTTGTCAAGCACAAATTACGTACTGTTTTTACAAATTGGATTTCTGAATTTCATATTTTCATTCTAAGTTTTGACATCAATATATTCATTGTTAATAACAAATAATAATCCGATTTTTATCTTCATATTTTCAAAAAACAGCATTTCCTTAATAAATAGAGAAATAAGTTCTTATAATAAAATTTTTGAACACAATCATTAAAAGGGTAAATGATATTATTTTTTACGATTTTTAATAGTACAAGTAAAATAAATGGTTGTGTATATTTAACAGAAATACTAATCTGTAATAAATCTGATTAATAAATCCTGTTGGATTACATTCTAAGTTCTAAATTTGGAAATCAATTCGTACAATATAAATAGTGATGAATTTTATGTCAAATATAATTCTTATTTTGTGATACTGAAATGAGCGGTGAAGTAGCATCACTAGTAATTGATAATGGATCTGGAATGTGCAAGGCAGGCTTTGCTGGAGATGACGCCCCTCGGGCAGTTTTTCCTTCGATTGTAGGACGCCCTCGTCACCAAGTTTAGAGAAAGGATTCTTTACTTTTAGGGAGTTATGGTTGGAATGGGTCAGAAGGATAGTTATGTTGGAGATGAGGCTCAAAGCAAGAGAGGAATATTAACTCTCAAATATCCAATTGAGCACGGAACTGTAACGAATTGGGATGATATGGAAAAAATATGGCATCATACTTTCTACAACGAGCTAAGAGTTGCCCCTGAGGAACATCCAGTACTTCTAACTGAGGCTCCTCTCAATCCAAAGGTGACAAGTGGTAAATTTAAGTAATAGGCAAATCGGGAAAAAATGACTCAAATCATGTTCGAAACATTCAACTCTCCTGCAATGTACGTTGCCATCCAAGCCGTACTGTCTTTGTACGCATCAGGACGAACCACGGGGATCGTCTTAGATACCGGAGACGGTGTTACCCACACTGTCCCCATCTACGAGGGTTACGCTCTCCCCCATGCGATTGTTCGACTTGACTTGGCAGGGCGTGATTTAACAGATTATTTGATGAAAGTGATCTTTTTTGTTTTTAGTTTAGATTTTGACTGAACGAGGATATTCTTTTACTACCACAGCAGAGAGAGAAATCGTAAGAGACATAAAAGAAAGACTTTGCTATGTTGCATTGGATTATGAACAGGAATGAGAACTGCCAGTAGTTCATCGTCCCTTGAAAGAAACTACGAATTGCCAGATGGACAAGTCAGTCACATCCTGATAACCAATTCAGATCATTACAATTGGAAATGAACGTTTCCGATGTCCTGAAGTGATGTTTCAGCCTAGCTTTATTGGAAATGAGTCTGCTGGAGTCCACGAACTGACTTACAACTCGATAATGAGGTGTGATTTGGACATTAGGAAAGATCTTTATGGAACACAGTCATGTCTGGAGGAACAAGCATGTATAATGGTATTTAATCTTCTTTATAACAATCCAGGAATTGCTGACAGAATGCAAAAAGAATTGACTCAGCTTGCTCCTTCGAGCATGAAAATTAAGATTGTAGCACCCCCAGAAAGGAAATACTCGGTCTGGATTGGAGGATCCATTTTGGCTTCTCTATCCACATTTCAGCAGATGTGGATTACTGGACAAGAATACAGTGAACAAGGACCCGGAATCGTCCATAGAAAATGCTTCTAATTCATGTCTTTCCTTTAATATTACTAATTGGACAGGCACTTTACTTTCTTTCTAATTAAATAAAAATTATCGATGAATTATTATTTGGTTTTAATCACAAAATGATAATACAAGAACCGTAGCCTTGTAACTCATGGCAATTCATTGTATAACTCTTCAGACCAACATACACTTTATATAATTATGTTTTACCGATCTACGATCAAATAATATCTCTAAATGATATTTCATGCAGAATTAAAATATGATTAATTTTTAAGTTAGAAAAAATATTCTTAACCTTAAAAAAAGACGACAATAAAGTAGATATCAAAATTTTGCGCAAACTTACTTCTTAATACGTTCCAAGTCATTACTATCAATTCCTAGCTCACCTCTTATGTTATTGTATGAAAATAAAGAAAATGATGAATGCTGTTTTTTTATTAGTATTTAACTATTTTTCATTGAATCTCCTTTTTTAATCATTGAATGACACTAAGTATATATATCGAGCATATTATAAATAATCTCTTAAACAGAAAAACAATGATAACTTATGTAACTAAAGTTGATCAGAACAATAGGTAATCATTTAATATTCATTTGTCCCTATCATTTCATCATATCAGAAAATTTATACTATTGAAATGTACGCTATGATCCATTAATTAGCGATATTATGTTACTTTCCGGATTGACCAAATAAACAAATTTGGGCACATAAGAAAGTACAACTAAATACAAAACACATGTGATTTTTTATCTATCATTTTTAGTAATAAAATAATTTTTTTAATATCGCAATATAAATAAACTATATTCAAAAATTAACTACATAATATTCGAGACTACAAAGTTAAATCAGCTAAGACATGTTTATTTACTTGTGATAGATCAAAATTATAATAGGGTCAAATCTCTATTGCTCGACAAATTCCAAATTTCGCCACTATTTTAGTATTAAAAAGACCTGACGTTTAATAAAAAAACGCATAATAGCATACATCGATGATAATAAACATATGACAATCGAACCATAGCCTCTGTTTTTTCTTCAATCTTGAGAAAAACAATTTCACGAAGATCAATTAATGATCTCAGGCTTGATAAAGAAAAATACTTGATAGTGATCCTCCTTTCTCAAGCAAAAAACGCCTATTCAATCTAACATATTCAACTATTGATAAAGAAGTAATGACATGGATGGAACACATCGAAATTCGTGGAGGATTCTTGGACGACAATTCTATTTTTTTGAAAGCAAAAAAACTCGCCGATTTACATGGAATTATTGATTTCAAGGCTAGCAATGGCTGGCTTGCTAAATTCAAAAACGAAATAATATTAAGTTAAGAATTTTTCATGGAAAGTCTTATATGATTAACGTAAACTTTAAGACGAAGCCAATTCTTTTATTTCAGTAATTTGCACAAAATTACAAGAATTTTTGCTCAACAACCACAGGGAATCATCCGCTCATTTAAAGCGAACTTTAACAAATTTAAATTTGAGGCGATGTTAGACAAAATTGAGAATGGAACTGATCCTATCGATTCACATAAAAAGCTGAATTTAAAAGACGGCCTTCTGTTTACGCATTTTGGATAGAACAATGTTACTCAACAAACAATTGCGAATTGTTTCAGGAATGGCAAATGGATTATTATTAATAGCACGTACACAGAACCAAAGAAATGTTGATTTAGCTAAGGTCCCGTTTGTGCCGCACGTTCAGAAATCTTGTTCACCAGGCGTCTCCATCGGGGTCTGCTTTGAGCATATACTCGTAGGTCTTCAAGGTCGTCAGCACATTCAAGTTTTCTTCCAATTCCGTTGAGATCCTTGTTTAGTGCAAAAGGGAGAGTGACCCTGGGCATTCCTCTGAACGGTGTTTTGTGGTTATTGTTAAAGTAATCATTCATTATCGTGTTTGCTGGTGTGTTTACGTCCATCCTAAGTACGTGTCCAAACAGCCTTCATCTATAATATCGACGCTTATTGGCACCGATCGTGTCATAGCGTATAATTTTCTGTTAGAAATCTTTTTTGGCCATCCTAAGCCCAGTAGATTGCGTAGTTGTTTTCTGTGAAACGTGTCCATTTTATGTAACTCTGCCTCTATGACACTCCAGGTACCCGAGTTGTACATAAGTACTAGTTTTATATATGAGTTGTACAGCTTTAGCTTGAGGTTTGTTTTTGAAGTTTTTAATGATTCCATATCTTTTGCATTTTCTTGTACATTGCAGTGGCTAAAACTCTCCGGTACATCAATTTCCTTTTTTTCCTCAATTTTCATCAATATATTTCGATTCCCTTGCGATTCTTAAGAGTTCAGTCTTTTCTTGATTAACGTGCAAACACCATCTCTCAAATTCGTCCGGAATTTTCTCCAAAACAACTGCAAGTTCATGATAATTTTCTGACAAGGAGTCTATGTCGTCTGCATATATAATTTCTATCTGCATCGATCCTTCGCACTTTGTTCTGAGATCTCTCAGTGCTGCCTCCAGGTATACTATGAATAGAACCGGAGATAGAGAGTCCCCAGAAGGTGTTCCAATTGTTGTCCCGAAAGGATTTGATAACTTGTTTCCTTTCTTTATTCATTTAGGCACTGAGTCCCAAACCACTGCAGGAGGATTTTCCATAATTACGTTCATAATTTGTTTCTTAATTGCCATACAATAATTTTCGCTAGTCTTCTCACATAAACATAATTATTCCACCGTAAAACGGTTTGTACTGATTTTTTTCGAACTCCATCTATTCCAAAGTACCTTTTCATTCTGAATCTTGAAACAAGCAGTTTATGATCACTATAAGTGATGGTGCCTCCATAACTGCGAAAGTCTTTTATTAATGCGCAAAGAGATCTTTTGCATAATATATAGTCTATTTAGTTTTATGTCTCGCTTTGTGTTCGAAAGCCGAATTACAAATGAAGTAATCGAACAAGTAGCAGAACTGTACAAGCGGCTCCCCTGTATTTCTTCTTCAGGCATGCCTGCCCATACAGGGTTCTCTCCAAGGACAATGACCCACTTTCGCATTCCAATCTCCACATATGAAAATCATAAAAGAGGCTTTGAGGTCAGAGATAGTTTCTGTCAGTGACATGTAAAACAAATCAAGTTCGTCGGGGTTTGTGGAAACCTTTGCCATTTTAGGAGCGTAGACGTTAATTATGGATATAAAGGACTTATCCGACTTCCCACTTTTTATCTGAAGTACTGCTATTCTGTCATTGACCCTCCACACTCTGTGAACTCTCCTATCAAGACAACGATGTATAGCAAAGCCAAGTCCGTAGTGGTTACATTCGGAGTTTAGCAGTCTATACTCTCCGTAATTCTCCTCAGCTGCATCCCTCACTTTAGTCTCCTGTATGCTGCATATGGTGACCTTATATGATGTTAAATCATGTGTCAAATCCTCCCTTTTCTGCTCTTCTTTTAAACCTCGGACATTAAATGACGCTAAAGTGAACTCATTATTCGAAACGTGCGAAAAAGACATTTGTTTTAAGAACGATATCACCATTTCAACGAATATAAATTCAGTTACATTTCTTATTACTTTCCGGGTACATCTCACTTCCTATCGCCACTGACATTCTCTTCTTGCACGCCTGTCTTCGTTGACCAGATCCACTAAACATCCTCCACTGCGTCTCGACCGCAATTACCGTACCAAGAATAATGCTAGTCAGTCCTCATTTATTATTAACTAATATTCAATCTATTTTATTGTTATTCCTGTTTTGTTCAGACTCCCCTTTTATAATCCCGTCCTTCTATGCAGAGGATCGACTCCACCAACCAACCTGGTTCTCTCCATAACAAAGTATGCTCTCTGGACACCAAGTACTCTAATATTTACATAATGGAACGAGACCAAATATCAAAATTCTAATAACAGCTGTTCCGTTTTCCAATGCCCTAAAAATTCACTAAAGCCAGAAATGTAGTCAACTGGCATAAAGAGGAGAGTGTTGACTGAAAAGAAGACTTGTTTGCTTCCAAGGAGACGCACAATCCACGAACCCGATTAGTGGCAGTCACAAGGTGTGTCGGAATAAGGATAATTATTAATTATATTTGTGTAACTACAAACAAACATGTTGGGCGGTGAATACAATAAAATACATTCTGAGCGAACATTGTCGGGTAGCAACCAATGACGGAGATTTTACTCAACTTGGATGCGTGCAAGGAGGGGTTCGGGTTTGGGCTGATTGAGGACGAGGAAACAAAGAGTCAACGCATCTCGAACATCGTCCCTCAAAGTCCAGCGGAAATGTCAGGACTGCAGGAAGGGGACAAAGTGCTGATGATTGATAAATATGACATCAACAAGTGTCCCACAAAAAAGCCTCTGCAAAATCAAAAAATCCAAAAGAAGCTGCGCCTAAAAATTTGCGAAGAGAAGGTCGAGGAGTGCTGGAGAGAGTGCCCGAGGGACAGAGTGAGGGGACATCCAAGGAAGTAGTAGTGCAACAATGTGAGGAGGGATTAGAACGAGTGCCTGAGGGTGTTCCCGAGGGAGTGCTGGAGAGAGTGCCCGAATCAGAGTGTTTACAGACTGATGATGGAATAGTGAAGGAGTGTGCACTCTCTAGTCCCCCACGAGACACCCCCTTCCTCCTCCACACCATTCCCGATGACATCATTCGACTCAGGGACCAAATCGAGGCGAGACAGCGCAGTCGTGAGGCGGGTGAGGGGAATATTAAAAGTCTAGTCAAGACTATATCTCGGATGTAGTACTAACACTAATATCATCGATATAAAAACGAGTCATAACAATTCCACTGACTAGGGGGTTCAGGGTACTCCAGGAAGTACGGATGGGGTATCAAGGGAAGCACTGGGGGGACCACAAACTGATGGTACTCGAATGATTCGGCTGGACGACTGGGGACAGGGTAGGTTGGGGGGACTGCCCCCTTCACCATTCGAGGCAACTCCCGTCGTCGGGCGTTGATGAACCTGAGTTGAGTGGGGCACAATACCAATTGTTCACCTGCAGAATTGTCAGCTTTGTTTGCTCAGACAACTCGCGCTTCTCGTCCTCCGTCGGGTAAGGATGCTACGACCGTGGCAGCCAATACTCACCTCCATGTGCACACACAGCCACGTCCTCAACTTGAGGATGACGTCCTTCGGAAACATTCCTCGCTTCTTTCGCGGTTTCCGAGTGTTGCTCACTGCAATAATAAGGCCACACATTTTCACATTCAGGGGAAGCCTCCGTTCCGTGCAATCTAAGGGGTTACTCACGTGCCATACTTGCTCGACTCGACTTGATTTGGAAACTGAAAAGATTAACTCATATCAGTGACATGTCAAAGCATAGCAATACCAACCTCCGAGTTGTTTTGCTCACGATTCGACATTTCGTGCCACAACTTGACGGCTATGACTTATAAGTCGACAGGAGCCGACCGCGACCGAAATATTTTTGACACGCAACAAACCATTCAAGGACTCATTTTTTGCATGTGCAATAGTACAATCAATAGTCGTGATCACGCAGCCTTATTAATACGCGACCTTTCATTCACTAGTTTGACGTAAGACCTTTGATCACTAATTGGTTTGACGGGGATTATCATTAACCACCATTCCACGGCCAGGCTAACATCCGGCTTCCTATTGGTTGGATGCTCCTACCAGATACACACATCCACAAAACGAAGGCGGGTTAGTGCGGAGCTCCAACTAGACTTAGAAAATTGCTTTCGTGAGAACAAGTCCTCCAGTTGTAGAATAAGAGCAATCGCTGTCAATAATAATTAGATCTGTTTTCTTGCAGGGAATGTCACGTGACAGTCAGAAATTGACTAAATTTTAACCCAGAATACTGGAGGAAGGAGATAAAGAAATAAAAATATTTGGAGAATGAGAAAGATGGTTTGATTCAGGGAATAAGTTATTCACGAATATTTGTTGGCTTGGAGATAAATCCAGAAAGTCAGCAACAAATGTCCTCGAGAACAGTTTGGCGATCCGTCAGGCCGCTGGCCCTCCCATCGATTAATATTTTAACACTTTTTACAACACCAATAAATTAATACAATGTTAGATCCTTATCAAACTTTAGAGGGAGTAGGTTATCTGTGTGTACTTGTATGTGCAGGAGTAATGTATTCAATTATGGACTCCTTAATGTTAAAAAGATATGCTTTCAAAGACAAAGTCAGCAAACTTATTTTACAATATATCGTTTTATTGTGCACATAAAACTATCATGAATAGAAAATCTAGAATTTCAATGACACAAGAAAATTTGAGACAATAAATAGATTTTATCTAGAGAAAACTACAAAATAACTATCCAATATAACTTTACTACATGAATCCCAATAAATAAAACAATCAAAAAATTCAAAATTGTCAAGACGAAGCTTCATATGTGGAATTGTTTCAGAAGTCTGGACGCAAAAAGGCAAACAAATTAAGCTTGTTTTCTGAAATTCGGAATATTCTTGGAAATGACAATTCTTTAACTCAAGTGGGGCTAAAGCAAAAACTTGCCAAAAATATTTCGTTGCCACAGTTATGTCGAGACGTTAAAGAAGCAGGACTGAAAAGAAAAAGACTTAAGAAAAAATCTAATATATTATTAACAGAAAGTAATATTGACAAAAGAATGACTTTCTTTTAACGGTATCTGGATTTAGAACCAGAAACTGGTTATTTCTGGATGAATCCGGATTTAATTTGCATACCTCAACAAATTATGGATATGCAAAAGTAAATCATGATCCGATTCTATATCAACCTGCATCAAAGGGAAAATATATCGTTGTGTTCAATAATATCCATAATGGGAATAGAACTTTCTAAAATATTGATGGTGCGTACAACACAATTATTTTTTCTGAGTTTATCAATGAATGTTTTACAAAAGGAATTTTCACTGATGATTCTGTGATAATTTTAGATAATGTTAAATTTCATCATTCTTCAAATGTTGTTAATTTTTTCGAAACACATAGTGTTGAGTATTTGTTTTTACCTCCTTATTCACCTGACTTAAATCCTATCGAAAATGTATTTGGTACAATAAAGGCGAATCTGAATTCAATACGTCCAAGAGCTATGAATCAGAAGGCTTTAAAAGAAAACTTAAAAGATGTTATACAATCGCTTTTTTCTAATTCAATGTTTACCGAGTACTACCGGTCATTTTGGAATAGAGTGAATGCGATTATTAACAGAATTAATTAACATTTGTTTTTTAATTAAAGTTTTTGTTTGTTTAAGAACTTGAAATATACGTACGACATACAACATTCTACGAATTACTACATATATAATTATTTATAATATACGAAATATTTAGACATAGAGGATATTTATGACAATATATTTATAATATATATTTATGAATAAGAATATATTTATGGAATAAGAGGATTTATTATGAATTAGAGGATATATTTATAATGAAAATATATTAATGAATACCCTGTATAATATACGATTATTTATGAAATAAGAGATATATTTGATGAAATTATACGATATTTTAAATATAATATATTTGGAATAAGAGGATTTATTTATGAATTAGAGGATATATTAATGAAATACCCTGTATATAGCATTTTTCAAAATAATTTACGTTGAAAAATATAAGCCCTATTCGATTATAATAATTCGTAGCCCTAAATGTGAATTAGATCTTGATGTTATCAATCATCATAGATTTTTAAAGTAAAGTCAAAAAATAATTTCATAATAAATTCAATTTGAATCACCAAAGTTTTGAATAATAAAAGAAGATAAAAATTCATAAAATTGGGTTGCAAACCATATTTTGCAATCAAGCGTTCAAAACGACATGGAAACAAGAGCGCTCGAAGTCAAAACAAAAACGCAAATTGATTCCAAAAAGCGAGGAGATGAAAAAGAAAGTCCAACTAATTCAACCAATTTTCGAGTCATTTTCAATATTTTCAAAAATAAATTGTCCCAATTGACTTACTATATCATTATTTAAGCAATATTTATCAGCAGCCACAAACACTTTGTACAGTCTTAAGCGATCAATACTCTCCATTCCTCCCAAAAAACATTTGGACGATAAACACCCAGTTGAAATATGAGCCAAGCCAAATCACTTGATACTCTTCTGCCAAATAGCACTTCCGAAATTGCATTTCTTGCATTCCAGAATTAAACAATCTTTGGAATAATAAACTTATTTTGGATAAATCATTAAAGAGCACGTTACAGTTCCATTCTCAGATTCTAATTCTATTGGATCATCCACGTGACAACTGTAGCGACAATTTCCAAACATAATATGACTTTTTTGAATTTGTAGACGACTAGTGACAATATCTCCATAGATTAATTTCATGTGAATAATTGGATTTTGAAATGCCAGAGTACTCTTTCTTGGTGAATAATGAAAATGTTCGATTCCAGAAACGTTAATTCGAAGAGATTTCATAACATGTCGATAAATAATGCACAAATTAGTGAACTGGTAAAAATATTGAGCTGTAAAAATGTCAGAAAACTCCGAACGTTCGGCACAACAGAGAAAAAAATTTAGAAAAAACTTACAAAGTCCCAATGGAAGGCAAGGCGGATTAGAAATAACTATTTTCTTCAGTGTATTGAGCACTCTGATAGCTATTGGAACTTGATCGTGATCATAACGAATAGCAAAACAACATAAACAGCCTTCGATTTTTTTCGGACAAACAAAAAGTGACGATTTTGGTTTATTAGAAGGATATATATAAGAAAATGAGCATTTCATATCATCGGGAAATCAAAAGACTCGCTGAGAATTAAAATTAATTTATTTACAAATTCTTGAGTCAAAAAAACTTTAGAGTCAGCATTTTTTATCATAAAATATCGAGAGTAATACAACAAAATGAAACTTTGGTAAAATTTTTTTATTGTGGGCCTCAAAAAGATAAACCAGCGCCGACCAACAACTACAAATACTCATAGAAGTGCCCCAATATATTTTTTAAAATATAAGCAATCAATTGATCGTAAAAATTATAAGTAAAATTGACACAATTAATGGAAGGAACGTCATCCTTCTCATCAAAAAAACACAAATCAATATTATTCAGTGATCTAAATAGATTACAACTATATTCTCCTTTAAATGCAAGCAAAAGAAAAACATAAAACATATTCTAACTAAAAAAACATTTTCAGACTCTTGAAGAGCATTATAAATACTCCCAACGACCCCATCAGTCAGGAAATCTGTCCAACTTTGTGTCACTCCACGGCAATCAGAACCATAATCATTATGTTCCCAATTTAAACCATAATATCTATATTTATCATTTTTTATTACCTTTTAATTAGTTCATTAATAATTTTGACCAATCTAATCTTAATTGAATCACTACGGACAAACAAAGGTGTTAAATCAGGACAAGTTTGTATAATATGACGAGAAAGTTTTTTAAATTTAATTAATTTACTATTTGATGTTTATTTTGAAAATTTTACCTTAAGACTGATAGGGAGTGCCTGAGTAAATTAGAGGAAGAATCAACTGAAATGCATAATTTGAGTATAAAATTAAAACAAGAAGTTATTTGGGTAAAAAATAAATTTATATTTTTTGTAGATTTTATAAAAACCGATATAAATTTTATCAACAAAATCAAGTTTTCCTCGCCATTCCATTCGGTTATAAATTGAGCTAAAAATAATATTTATGTATATAAATTACCTATTTTTGAAATTAACTGTACAAGGAATTCTATAAAAATATTAATAAAAGTACATTTGGTAGGATTGGGAAAATATTTTGAATTGATCTTAAAGTTCCAGAACGTAAATGTTTTTGATCGTCTGACGAGTTGGAAGGAATTGGAGAAATAAATCGGGACCTTGATGGACCAAGAAGGATTTTTTCGAGTTATAATCTCTGGAATATAGTTCAAGACGTTTTAAATAACAAAGCTTGATTTTTGAAGGAATTTTGGTGTTTTTTATGCATTTTAGGTACTTTTTGTATTTTTTATTCGAAAAAGTGTCCATCAAATTAACAACCAACCCACAACAACAACTATATCTCGTAATCAACAATATTTATTTTATATAGAATTCAATTTTAATTAAAAATAAAAATTATCATAATTAATTATTAAACAAGTTGGGACTATTCGAAAGTAACTTAGTTGGACTGTCGATTCCAGCGTCGGAAGGTCAGGCCTGTTAAAAGATCTTCAACACCAAGGGAGATGTTGAGACAACTGAAAGCAGATATGTTATGACTGTAGATACTCGTTCTCAACATTACAAGAATCGGTTAATATTCGCCATAGACCTGTTTGATTACAAATAACTGTTGTCAAAAAATAAAACATAAATATGCTTCTTTGAAGTTAAATATGACCTTTTAGATAGTTATTTTTCCAGAATAATATTTCAGTTTGCTTTATCAATAATCGTGCTTCTATGTACAATATAAGTAAAGACTTAGAATATAGTTATATAAAGCCGAAAAATTTCATTTCCTAATTTACAACTTCTATGATTTTCCACACTGCTTCTTTACTACCAAAAAAATTGAAATTCTGTTTTAATTTTTTATAAACTTATTTTTCATTATTTCTACCAATTCGTTGAAAACAAAACTATTTCAGCCCCTGTTTTATAAGCAGTATTAAAAAAAACTATTTTGATCTTTATCTACTTTCTCTTCCACACGCTCAATACTAAAAAATTACTGTTGTAAATAACTTTGTAGAATTAAATATTTATGATCTTCCGTTGAGATTTCCTATTTGATTTTACACCTCGCTACAAACTTCACACACTGTTCTCTAATGCTGCTTCATAGTACTGATATTTTTCATACATTTTGTTAATTCTCGGCAGAGTTCAGCAACATCCTCGTTCTATGACGATAAAAATTTCAATATTTTACTTTTCGGGAATTTTTAGTCAACTTTTTATTTTATATATTTTGTTATAAAATCATACTCTCAATGTTCTGGAGTGATTTTGAAGGACAAAAGTTGCGCACACACCACTAGCTTTGAAAGATAGTTCATATAAAAGTCGATTTGGGGGTGAATTATCCATATTAAATGAGATTGTATTATTCTCAAATTATGTCTTCCGCTCAAGCTAGAAAGAATTTCATCGACAGACTCGTTAAAACGCGTCCGTCGGATAAAAGAAAAACGGTTTCTGTTGCATTGTTATATATCGCGTTCGTTAATGGAGGTTATTATATGTCGACCCGCCATTTCAATAGATTTTAGCCAATTAAGAGAATTTGATTTCATCAGGTGTAGGGAATGTGAAATTATTTCTCCATATATGATACTTCGTGTTAAATGCAATAATATTGAAATTTTTCCCACTATTAATATCTGCTCCTTAAGATTTAATATTAATTTGTATATATATTTAATACGCGGAATAGTAGTTTGTACACATTTTTCATATATTCTTTCATCGAGAGAGAAATATCGACCAAAATAAATATTCGACTTTCAATTATCCTGCCAAAGTAATAATAACTCGTCTCTTTCAACCAGCGGACACCTTTGCCCCCGGGACCGTTGCTCAGTCTGCGTCCTCCCCCGGCTTCGCTTCCCGTCGGGCTGAGGAGACGAAGCGGAAGAAATACGCCTCTCTCCCACCAAATTGCCACTTTGTCCCGATTGCTGTGGAGACAAGTGGAGTGATAGGGGCGACCGGAGTGTCGCTCCTGAACGAAATTGGGAAGTGCGTCCACAAGTGCACGAAGGACCACCGCCAAATCGGCTGGCTTTACCAGAGGATATCGATCGCAATCTGCGAGGTAACTCGCTTGCAATCCGAGGTGCAGCCACGACACTTAATTAGCTTATATAATCACGATCAATCAAACCTTCCTTTCGTCAATTTGGCCAATTCTCTTAGCTCGCTTATTACAGAGAAGTTTATATTGAATTAATAAACAATACAACTAAGACAAACATTAGAACAATATTGTTTTTTAACTAATAATTATTCAGATATATGACTTAAATTAAAACCTATCGTTAATAAAATTTGAACAGTTTTGAGATGAGTCTCCTTCAGTGAATAAATAAATTGCCTCGGTCTAAGATTCAAATATTAAATTTAAACATTTTCATTTGCAGCCAATTCTAATGCTTTGAAAGTGTATTCTACATTCCTTTCTGGTAAAGAATTCTTGTTCTCAATCCATTTAATAGCCTTTTCTATATTTGTTCGATTTGACTGAACTATTTCTTTTGAAAATACAATCGGTTTAGCTGCAACCCTTAAATTAATTCCAAAATTTTACCAGATTAGATTAAATTTATTTATATTTATTAGTTGACTTTTTATTATATCTGTGGCTACGGCTTTATATAGGTTAATTTTTCATAAGATTGAGTTTTCACCTCAAAGACAATAATCACAAAATTTTCAACAATTAAGCAAAAAACTCTTCGACTACCGGAATATAGCCATTCGATGCGTTTTTGATATAGTTCTTGAATTTTTTTCAATTTATTAAATAAATATAACATTTTTTTGTTATCTCTTGTCACGCTAAATGTTCTACCGTCGATTGAAGAAAAAACTTCTACAAACAAGTATATATTGTATCGAGAACAGACTGGTTTTTTCAAAGAGTAAACATATTCCTCGCTTTTTTGAATCCAAATTTTTTTAAGAATAAAGTCCCATGACAGCTTATTGTTGACTAACCCATATTTATGTATCCATTTATCTGCGCTTATTTGTTCCCGAGCTTCAGGTGGCACTTTGTTACTCTTTTCTGAATTTAGCAAATCCTGGGTAATTTGTATCACATTCATTCGATAGAATTCGTCAAATTCTAGTTATAATTATTCCAATTATTATGATTTTTGTGTTTATTTTTTAACTATTCTTACTTGATTTTTTGTTGATTCGTTTGTAATGTCTTTTTCATTCGAAAACTCTAACATTTGGGTTTCTTATAGCACTATTTGTTAGTAATAAGAATTGTATTAAAAAATGATCAGGAAAATTTTTTAACTAATATTAAGGATGAATCGAACATTCTTTTGTAATTATATTTGACGTGCAGTATTCATTGAAAAGTTCAGGAAGTATTTTACAGCAATTTGAAAGTGAAATAAACGTTGAATGTAATAATTTACATCTATTTTTATTCGATTTGCAAAATCAATGATCATTTCCAATCTGTGATAATATTTATCTCCCCAATTTTTTTGGATAAATATCTTCATTGGATTCCACACCCTATGTGAAGCAATTGAAGCTTTCATTGAATTACAAATCCCCGATTCTGCTATTAAAAATACAATATACTTACGATTGATAACTAAGGTCAACAAATTTAGAAAGAATATTCTTCAATCATTATTAGAGGAAAAGTGGAATACAATTCGTTAAAGAAAGTAATTATTTCATTTATAAATCTCTCCATATTATCTAAAATTAAATAAATTATTCTTATTAAAAAACGTTTTTTTTAAATTTTCCTATTCCAAGAATAAGATTATCAAACTGAATAATTTGAAGAGTGGATCAAAAGATTGATACATATAGTAAAAAAACATTTCAAAATGTCCTTAAAAATAAAATAAATACATCAATCAACCATTTTTTAACAAAATTTTTGGATCACTTTGATAAAACTCAATGAATTCCGAAACTTGAAACAAGTATGATAAAACTTTTTGTAAAAAGATTCATAAGCAAATATAAAATTGTCCACAGATGATCAGGATTCTATTTAAAAATATTTAATACGTATTTATAACTGGTTTAAATATTATCATTCGCACTTTTAAGTGCCAAAAATTAACACGTTCATCTTCATTTTTGAAAATATATTGTAACAAGAGATTATCTTTATTATTAAATCGTCTAAAAATATATTATTCAAAGTCACATTATTCAAATTAAAATATTCCTGGTTAAGAGAATATGAGTAGTCGCTTACTGATGAGATTACGGGCATGTACACAGCACATTCCAAATTATTTAACCCCATGGTTCAGAAAAGATCATTTTTATCATTTATATTAGCCACAATTTTTAGAATAATCTGTAACTTTTTTTGTAACAAGACAACAATGTATGTCAAAAGATTCCTAAGTTAGTTAGCTAAGTTTAGTTTAAAGGCCTCACGAGACACCCGACCAGCCGCGCGAATGGCGAAGACGTTCCTCGGATCACATCAATCGAAAGACGTTCCAGGACCAAGAAACTCTCTTGGACGTGACTAGTCCTTGAATCCGTCGACCGAGCGAGCGAAGGAATCGGAGTGTCTTGGGACCGAGATTCCGGAGGACTCCAAGGCATTTGGAGTAAAGACGCAGCGAGTTGGACAGGTGCCGTACTTGAAATCTTTCGCATTCCTCGGCTTCCTGGAAGCGTCCCAGGATTGGCGGCGGACAGCGCGAGATTTCCCAGCGAGAAACGTGTCCGAGCAGTAGAATCCCAAATAAGGGATTTCCCCTGCTCGTAGGGGAAGGTGGACATGCCGTCAGGGCGTTGCCATCCCCTCTATCCAATCCAACAGGTTCAAGGATAATCGGGATTGCCTGCTGAGGCGAGGGCTCTCTGCGCCTGAGTTTGATTCACTGTGACGGGGGGGCAACGAACCGCACTACCGCCGGCAAGCGAGGGGATGCAAACCGTACTGTCCACAGTTCCCCCACAACTGCATTTTTGCGACTCTGGCAGATTTTCAGCCCGACACGGAGGGAGATTGCAATTCTAGCATTCCTTGTCCAACAGGTTCCCGATGGAAGGGAGAGGGAGAGCCTTTAAAACCAGAACCACGCTGCTTCACAGCGACCTGCACGGAGGCAAGCGACACGGTGTTGATCTGTAAACTATGCAATGCTAATTTACCATGCGACTAACACAGAGAGAGTAAATTGAATGAAATTTTATATCGCGTAATTTATTTATTATATAAACTAAGTAATTAACAAATATATATTATTGTGGTTACGAAAAAAAAAGAATTCGTCAAGTGTTCGAAAGCTCATAGACGGGAAGCCGACGCCGATCGAGAAAGAATTAGAGCGTACTATAGCAAGGGATATCCGCTCAAAACCATCTTGATATCGCGGGCGATCGCCTGTGATAGCAGAAATGCGGGACCCGATTAATTACCTGACTAAATTGAAGCTTCATTAGTGATCGCATTACGGTTATGTGCTCAGTGTATATCCAATAAGGCTTTTGACCCCCTTTCCAGGAAAATATACCTAGTGAAATTCACTTAAAAGTGAAAATCTAAACAACACGGAAATCCTCTTAAAAAAATCCCAGAAAATCCTCGGCGTGACTTACGATAGTCATATGTGTTTCTACCATCAAGCTGATATGTTACACTAGCTGTGACAAAGGATAAAAAAATTTCGATTATCTTTTAAAGTCACTTATTTGACCTGTATAATTTGTTTTTTAATCATCAAGATATTTTTTATCACATATTATATAATTTAATATAAAAGATATAAAGGTCAGCTCCTAATAAAATTTTTATTGTTTGTTGATGTACAAAAAGTCTGTCTTTATTAGTTTTGCTTTTTGTTATTATTAAAATTATATCAAAACTAATAAAAAGAATAAATTAAAAAGAATAGGTAATTCAAGACTGCATTTATGGACATATTGAGCTTTCCCACACTATGTGTAGCCCATAATGGACACAAGCCGAGAGTTCAAAGACTTCGCTGGCTTAACAACTAGGTCCCAGCCACTTGGTATTCCCCTCGGCCACCCACACTAGATTCGAGCACAGCATCGGTTGGGATTGCCTTTAATAATTATGTCAAGAGTGTGCTATTTGGCAGGACATTTCATTCGACATCTCCGGATGTACAACTTCTGAACTGAATATTACTCCTCAGATGTCACCTGTATAGAGATTGCTATGGCTTATGCCATGATTTAGGTTATTTGTTAACTGGCTAATATAGGCCACGGACCCCACAGTCATTGCTTTGAACGTTTCATCACACCTCACAAGGAAAAAAATTCAATGTATGTTTATAATTTAAAATACAATTATTTATTAATATATATAATAAGAAAATAATCAATTAGCATTGAAAATAATTCTATTACAAAATGTTTCGAATATTTAATCTCTCACAAATCTTGCCAGTATTACTAACCACACGGGCTGGACTCTGAGGACATTGAGTTCATAAACTCCTATATGCCCTCTTCTCTCCCAAAGTTTAAAAATCAGAGCCAATAAGCTAATTTCTCTACCAGGTAAATGCCATTGATTAATTAAGATGTCGCTAACTAAAATAACGGAATGATGTTGATAAATGGATTTTTGGCACGTGATACATTCCATCTAAATTTACTTCGTCATGTGAACCCACTTAGGACTG
>NW_021829622.1:0-32236 GCF_006345805.1 Octopus sinensis | reverse complement strand
ATATATATATATATATATATATATATATATATATATATATATATATATATATATATTAGAATGGAGTAGTTGATGTGGAAGTATTGTCTGATAATAAATTAATCAAAACTTGTTGAAAGGTCGAAAAAATGCGAAATGAAATACAAAAGTGAACTACAAAAAGTGAAAATAGAACAACAGTTGAAAATTTACCTTGTGTTTCGATATTTTGGTTGTTAGAACCTTTCTGAGGCTGGAATAAACCCATTATCGTTGTTCAGATATCTGAGCAGACGATAGTGACGTAGGCAGATTGGTGTCGTTATCGCCTGTCTACTTCGCGTCGTCCGTTTCTACTGTATAATGTTGGTTTCAATCTATTAATTAAATCTTATCGTTTATCTTTTATTTGTTTCAGTCATTAAACTGCGGCCATGCTGGGGTACCACTGGGAAGAATTTTTAGTCAAATGAATCTAACCCCACTGCTCAATTATTTTTGCTAAACCTGGTACATATTCTCTCGGTCTCGATACGAGGGACGTAAACACACCAACACCGGTTGCCAAGCGATGGTGGGGTACAAACACAAACACAAACATACACACACAGACTACGGGCTTCTTTCAGTTTCCGTCTACCAAATCCACTCACAAGGCTTCGGTCGGTCCGAGTCTGTAGTAGAAGACACTTGCCGAAGATGTCATATAGTGGGACTGAACCCGGAACCATGTGGTTAGGATAGCCCCCTTGATTCGAAAGCTGCTTGTGTTACATTACGTAGCTCTGATGAAAACTGTAAAGTCCCGCGTCTGGCCCCTCTCAAGGCGTTTATGAATTGAAGTTTTGAGTGTGTATTTGTTCTTTGATGTACACGTGTCGTTTTCTGGTAGTACTCCCGATGTAGAATGAACCACATTTGCTACTAACTACCTCGTATACGGCATACGACCTCGAACACATTTTAAAGTTGTTGATGGGGCAATGGCAGAGTGCACCCCACGATATTCTTTGCGCCACGATTTTTGGACAGGGATTTCTCAGGAATGGACCGGAGAGCGCCATGTGTTTGTTTAGAATCTCTGCTTGCGGATCACAAGATGGATTACAGCAGTGGGGCTGTCGTCAAAGTTGGGCAAAACCATTTTAAGAAATGAAAACCGTAGCGTATAATATACTTTAGGATATATGTTTGGAAGAACAAAAAAAAAAAAACAAGCTAAAAGAAGAGGTCATGGATAAATGACCTTTGGTCAAAGAACTGCTCGATCATCTTTGAGCTGGGATTAAACAGCAATAACAACAACAACTTCGTCAATGACTCAAAGAAGTTAATAATTTAACCAGCTTCGAATCCTACCATTAAAAGATATTGCAAAGCTAAATATATAAGTATAAATAAAAAATAAACAATAAACGATAATGGATAAAAAAAATAAATAAAAACAATGATCGGAGAGTGAGAGAGGGGATGTGTGTGTGGGGAGAAATCGAGATATTTGTATTCGGAGAAAATATTTAAAACGATGAGATTGTTTATTAGAAGAATCTTTATTTACCGTTTTAGATTGTGGAATTCTTGCTGAGATGTGGAACCAGGGAGTTAGCTGGAGAACTAAGTGATTCCGCTTCGGACATCTTCTACAAACAACAACCCCGATGACATTTAAGTTCTTCTGCCAGACTTTATTGATTTTGGTTCGTTGCAGTAAAAAGACAAAGTTCGCACCACTTAGTTTTTTTTTCTTCTTTATGACAATGAATCTAGATCTTGTTGTTGTTATAATTGTTGTTGTAATATTAGTTGTTGTTGTTGTTGTTGTTGTCTAACTGTGAAATTCTAAATATAACGATTATTTATAAATTTTTTTTTTTTTTAACTGAACCGAACCGAACCCGTAATCCGGCAAATAATGCTGATCATCATCACTATCTTCGTCATCATCGTCGTCATCATCATCATCATCATCATCATCATCACTACTACTACTACTGCTGTCACCGCCACCGCCACAATCTCCACCGCCACCACCAACACCGCCACCGCCATCATCACCCCCCACCACCACCACCATCGTCATCATCATCGTCGCCGGAGCCAGTGAATGGTCTCTCGATCTGATGGAAACGGAGAGCTAGTTTCATCTGGATGCATGGTTTAAAAGGGGTTCGCTTGGTAACCACGTGGTTCACGGTTCGATTCCACAACCCTTCCATCACCTTACGACAAACATATTCTACCGCAGCTTTGAATGGTTGGCCAAAGTCTTGACTGGACATCGGTGGATGTCCTTGTCCTAACACACACATACACACACATTCACACATACCACATACACACATACACACACATTCACACATACACACATACATACATACACACACACATTCACACATACACACATACATACATACACACACATTCACACATACTCATACATTCACCAACACATACACATCCACACACACACACACATACACACACATTCACACATACACACACACTTGCATACACATACACATACATTCACACACACATACACACACCCATGCACACATATTCACACACACATGCACACACATTCACACACACATACAGACACATTCACACACACATACACACACATTCACACACACATGCACACACATTCAAACACATTCACACACATTTGCACACACATACACACACACACATGCACACGCATTTGCACACACATGCACACACATGCACACACATTCACACACCACACATGCACACACATTCACACACACACATGCACACACATTCACATACACATTTGTTGTATGTGGCTTATTTCAGGCTTATTTCTTACTTTTCTTGTTTCTTTAATTCATACAGACATAAAATTATAACACCGGCTACTTGTTGATACGTTGTGCACTCTCAGTGTTAGAACAATTCTCGCTTGGATGCACTAAAAGTTTATTGCCTCGCTTTATGGATAGCTGTCTATCTACTACTACTACTACTACTACTACTACTACTACTACTACTACTACTACTACTACTACTACTACTACTACTAATACTACTACTACTACACACATTTATTTCAGTTTGTGTCTCTCACTCCCTTTCCTCTCTATATATTTACACACTATGCATACACGCATACACACACACATATATATATATATATATGCATACATGTAATACATACATACAACCATATATATATACATATATATATATATATATATATATATATAACATATATTATATATATATATATATATATATATATATATATATATATATATATATATGTATATATATGCAGGCATGATTGGTGTGGTAAGAAGCTTGCTTCCCAACCACATGGTTCTGGGTTCAGTCCCACTGTGTGGAACCTTGGGCAAGTGTCTTCTACTATAGCCTCGGGCAGACCAAAGCCTTGTCAGTGGATTTGGTAGGCGGAAACTGAAAGAAGCCCATTATATATAGATATATATGTGTGTGTGTATGTGTGCGTGTGTGTGTGGGGGGCACACAGCTATGTGTGTGTGACACTGTGTCTGTGTTTGTCCTCAACCACCGTTTGACAACCGGTGCTAGTGAGTTTACGGCTCCGTAATTTAGTGCTTCGGCAAAATAGATCGATAGAATAAGGTAACAGGGTTTAGAAATACGGCACCGGGGTCGATTCGTTCAACTAAAAATTCTTCACTGTTGTGCCCCAGCATGGCCGCCGTCTGATTGCTGAAGCAAGAAAACGAAAAGCGATAAAAGATTCAAAGGAGTGGTCGCAAATGGAACGCGCCAATCATATCTGCTCAAATATGGCTGATCTACGGCTGAATAGCAGCAACCAGAAATGATTCCATGCATGAGGAATCCTCTGTGTCAGTGATTTTGAGACTTACCCCTCTCATTCCCCTATGCTATATAATGTATTCCGTCGTTTACCCTCTTGCATAAAAGCCTATGTTATTACTGTGAAGGTGCAAGGCTCACAGGCTATAGTGTCGGGTTCACAAGAAGACTGTCATCCTCACTCAGGAGGGTGCAGTGAAAGGCCATATCAAGCTTGATGACAAAGAGCTTGAGAAAGTGGACAGGTTCTGCTATCTAGGGTCTACCAGTTCCTCTACTACTTCACTTGATGATGAGATTAATGTTAGGATAGGGAAGGCAGCAACAACTTTTGGAAGGCTGACAAAACGTGTATGGAAGAACAAGAGATTAGACATCAAGACAAAGATCAGGATTTGTGAAGCATCTGCTCTCAGCACACTTCTCTGTGGATCTGAAACATGGACCTTGTACAGCAGACAGGAAAGGTGCCTCGGCGTTTTCCATTTCAGATGCCTCTGCAAGATCCTACGCCTAATATGGCGTGACAAGATCACCAATGTTAAAGTGCTGGCCCAAGCGAATCTTCAAAGCATGACAGTTATCTTGTGTATGAGAAAACTGAGGTGGCTGGGGCATGTCAAGAGAATGGATGACCATCGGACCCCGAAGCAACTACTCTATGGAGAATAGGTCCAGGGCAAGAAACCAAGAGGAAGACCAAAAACTGAGCTATAAGGACACTTGCAAAACTAGCTTGTTCAAGTGTCAGGTGGATGTCGGCACCTGTGAGGACAGATCAACATGGAGGACTGTGGTGAAGGAAGGAACTGCTTTGCTAGAGAACAGCTACAGAAACAAACAAAGTTGAGAAGCGTCAGTGGTGAAAGGAAAACAACAGAAATGCAGAGAGCCGAGTCACCCTCTTGGTATGCAAGTACTGTGACAGAAGCTGCAAGAAAGGAGCCCCTGATATGTTCGATTAAGTGACCTCTAAGCAAAACTGATCGTCTGCATAGACGAAAAGGGCCAATTAATATGCATATATATATATAAATGTATGTATGTATGTATGTATGTATGTATGTATGTATGTATGTATGCATGCATGCATGCATGTATGTATGTATGTATTTATGTATGTATATAATATGTGTGTATTGTGTATCTGTGTTTGTCCCCCCCTCCATCATCACTTGACAATTGATATTGGTGTGTTTTTGCCCTCGAAACTTAGCCGTTCGGCAAAAGAGGCCGATGGAATAAGTACTAGGCTTAAAAGGAACAAGTCCTGGGGTCGATTTGTTCGGAGAATGAAGCATGTAAAACTCCAAATCGTCAGAAACAAATACGTTGATAACTAATTGAAACACACACACACACGCGCGTGCGCGCGCGCACCTATGCACACACAAGCACACACATACATACGCACACATTCACACAAACATAAACACACGCACAGACACACAAATACGCACACAAACACAGACACATAGACACGCACAAACACACACACACACAAACACACATTCACACAAACATAAACACACGCACAGACACACAAATACGCACACAAACACAAACACACACGCACACAAACACACATTCACACAAGCAGAAACACACGCACAGACAGACACACACACAAACAAACACACACAAACGAAACGCATATTCGAACGGAAGAAGAATATGTTTTTATACGGCGTACATATTTGACAGCCATATTCTGCTAAAACACAGGACTACAACCGCACACCGAATATCTGTAAATAATAAACCTGATATGATAATAAGTGTAGATCCTAAAAGATAACTTAAACTAAGAAGGCATATTCTCAAAACCAAAGATATATCAGATAATGAAATACGACGAAGAAGGCGCCAAGTCAGAAATGCAGTGCACCAAAATTAAACCATTAAAGTTGAACGTAAACGGCAAAGAGAGACATGGCGCATGTAAAACTAAGAAAATACACCGGAAAGCGCAACAAAATCAGAGTTTACCTCAAGAACACCGACAACGAAAATATGAATAATAAAGTTGAGATTTGAAAATTGGAAAGATGGAAATTTTGAAAATTGCAATTATCTTGAAGCGGAAATAGTAAAAGAATTCAAGTAGATAAAAGATTTCTCTATCAACTGCTGTTGATAAAATAGTAACAACATAAAAAAACGCATAACTTGTTATTGTTGATTTAACAAAGACAGATAAGATCATCAATATCACCAGGTTGCACTAAATAACATATATATATGAGTCATAGTATTGACAAATGTAAGAGATTGCTCCCTCAGATTTACGCATATCGAGGCTAACGGTGATGCCAAAACCTAAGTAAACAAACTGAGCAAAAAAAAAAAAAAGAAAAAAAAAAGAAAAAAAGAAAAAAAAAGAAGAAAAAAAAGAAAAGAAAAGAAAAAGAAAACAGAAAACAGAAAAGAACAAATCTCTCGATCCTTCGTGAAATTAATTACGGAAAGACGAGCAAATTAATTTTTAAACAGGATACAAGTACAAATAGGAATGCTGTCTTCCGAGTAAAACCACATGGGGACTTACTAGAGTCTTACGATAGGAAACGGTGAGATGAAGACAAAAAAAAAACTCATATAAAGAATAACAAGAACAAATAGTAGACGCATGCGTGACCGTGTGGTAAGAGGTTTGCTTCCCAACCACTTGGCCACATGGTTCCGGGTTCAGATCCACTGCGTGGCACCTTGGGCAAGTGTCTTCTACTATAGCGTTGGGCCGACCATAGTCTTGTGAGAGGATTTGGTAGACGGAAACTGAACGAAGCCCGTTGTATGTGCGTGTGAATGTGTATGTGTGTGCGTGCGTGTTTATGTGTTTGTGTCTATGTTTGTCCCCCACCTGCCCTTGACAACCAGTTTTGGTGTGTTAGCGGTTCGGCAGAAGTGACCGATAGAATGAGTACCAGGTTTTAAAAGGAAATAAGTCCTGGTGTCGAAGCGTTCAACTAAAAATACTTCAAGGCGTTGCTCCAGCATGGCCGCAGTCTAATGACCGAAAAAGTAAACGAAAAACATAAAATATAAACTAAGTATAAGTTGTTGTTTCCTATCAGTCATATATCTTCGTCTTTTTTCGGTCGTGGGTCTTCTTAAACGTCCCGTGTGTTTTTTAGCCACAAGATTTCATTTTGCTCTGTACGAGCCTCAGTGCTTCCCAGATTAAAGATACCAACTTTTCCCGAGTGCCGAAATCCTAATGATTCTGGGAGGTGTGGTGTTTCTTTATGTGTGTATATATGTACATACTTGAATAGATACATAATGTTCTTTTCTACTCTAGGTACAAGGCCCGAAATTTTGGGGAGGGGGCCAGTCGATTAGGTCGACGCCAGTACTCAACTAGTATTTAATTTAACGATCTCGAAAGAATGAAAGGCAAAGTCAAAATCGGTGGAATTTTAACTCAGAACGTAAAGACAGATGAAATACCTATTTCTTTACTATCCTCAAGGGGCTAAACACAGAGAGGACAAACAAGCACAGACAAACGGATTAAGTCGATTACATCGACTCCAGTGCGTAACTGGTACTTAATTTATCGACCCAGAAAGGATGAAAGGCATAGTCGACCTCGGCGGAATTTGAACTCAGAACGTAACGCAGACGAAATACCGCTAAGCATTTCGCCCGGCGTGCTAACTTTTCTGCCAGCTCGCCGCTTTTATAGATACATACATATATTCATACATATATATACACTTATTCATATGAAGTAGAAAGACAGACAAGCTATAATTAAGTTAAGATTCTTTTACGAGGTGAGTTTGCTAAGCGGTGATAAGTAAAAATGCAATGCTAATGCCAGTTCGAATATGCTAAAAGCACGTTCGTGCTTGTAAACAGGCCATTCACCGTGTTTTGTCGTAGAGAAAATTTCTCTGTCGACATAAGGTGTAAATACACCCGAATCAGCTCGCAGCGCCACCTATCCAAACTGTGAATGGCTCATTTACAAGTCCGAACGTGCCTTTAGTATATTCGAACTGGTATTAACATTCCATTTTTACTTATCACTGATTAGTACACTCACTCCATAATTTAATTGGGATGAGCCGTCGATTTGCGCTACCAGCCGACTGTGGCAGAAATGTGTAATGCTTTTTTCATTACGTTTGGTTGTTTAAGCTTAAATACTGCAGAATAGGCTCAACAGATCTTTACTTTCCATTGAGTCACGTGATCCAGTGGCTTGCCAAACTAGTTGCATGTATTGGTCGGTTTTAACTGTCCAATCGCATGTTTGCAACAGTTTCTTTGCAGCGCAGAAAAAAATCACTTTGTCTCTGGAGCCTACCCAAGGTTATAAAAGCCCTCGTATTTTGCCTCTCTTGGCCTTTAGCAGCAGCCATTGACCACGCGCACCACATCTCATTGGGCCAGCGCCACTGAGCCAGAAATCGAACCTGTCTCACAACTTTCTTCAATCAGCTTTCTCAAGTCTTCATCTTTATCGCTCCAGACAGCAGACCACAATCACATCAACAGACCCAACAGAACTGAAGTCATTTAAATACTTGTTCCAGACTATAATATAATTGGCATCCCCTTTTGGCAATCTTATTTTGCAGCGAAAGTAATAAATTGTCACTTATTCAGCTTATTGAGGGCGCGTGGCTTAGTGGTTAGGGCATTCGGCTCATGATCGTAAGGTTGTGAGTTCGATTCCCGGCGACGCGTTGTGTCCTTGAGTAAGACACTTTATTTCACGTTGCTCCAGTCCACTCAGCTGGCAAAAATGAGTTGTACTTGTATTTCAAAGGGTCAGCCTTGTCACTCTCTGTGTCACGCTGATTATCCCCGAGAACTACGTTAAGGGTACACGTGTCTGTGGAATGCTCAGCCATTTGCACGTTAATTTCACGAGCAGGCTGTTCCGTTGATCGGATCAGCTGGGACCCTCGTCGTGGGAACCGGCGGAGTCTTATATAAATTCAGCTTATTGTTCTTTTCTTTTTGCCACTCGCTAAACGACGTATGCTGACCGGTAAAAAACATAAGAGGGATTGTCTCTCGTATCAGCTCTCAGCGCCACCGTCCGGTTTCTGTGACTGTTGAGGAGATAATTACGCCGAAATGCTTGCATCTCATAGTCTGGATAGGTGGCGCTGCGAGCTGATTCGGGTGTATCTACACCTTATGCCTACAGCGAGAAATTTTCTGCACGACAAAATACGGTGAATGGCATGTTTCCAAGTTCGAACGTGCTTTTAGCATATTCGAACTTGCATTAACATTACAATTTTGAGATTGTTATCTTTCTGAACACTACGTCGTGACTATCTGTCTATACCTCGCTTAATTAGCATTTTTCCTTCATTGTTTCGACATACATATATACATACACTTATATGTACATACATACATGTGTGTGTATGTACGTGTATGCGTGCATGTGTGTGTGTGAGCGCATGTGTATGTATATGTATGTATATCTTTATTTAGTTTTATTTCATTATTTCTTGCCAATAGAGGAGCCGATTTCTAATCTAGATTCAAGGCGTATGTATGTACGTACGTACGTATGTATGTATATATGTATGTATGTATGTATGTATGTATGTATGTATGTATGTATGTATGTATGTATGTGTGTATGTATGTATGTATGTATGTATATCAGGTCACTTTCGAGTGCTACTGGTAGCATGTAACCCAGTACAACCTGTTGTATGTTCGGGTCGTCGACGACTAAACCGGCTACCCCAACAAGCTTGCTTGGTGAGGAGGGTGTTTATTGGACACCCTGCGGGGTGAAAAACAAAACCCGTCAAAAGGCGGAGGAACTCTTGAGAGTCAACGGCCATCCAATAAATGTTTTAGGGCTGTATCATGCGCGGGGACATAGAAATAATCGGACTGAATACCCGATCGCGCGGTTAAACCATTGGGAGTGGAGGACTCCTAGCTTTTGTTAGGGCATCCTTCTAGGAGAAGGTAATTCAGGTAACTGGGATAACTCCGACATAAAACCTGCGGCTCAGTGGTTACCGATGATGTTGACTTGTTCTTCTTTTCGGATTATGGCTGCTGTTGCTTAGTGAGTGGGGTTGACTCAGTTGCACAGCCTTTCCTCACTTTAAAAAGAATCTTCTTGCACAGGCATTGCACGATAACAACATTGATTAAGCTTCGTGCAATGGCCATACTCGATAAGGAAGGGGCAGCCACCATGTATGTATGTGCGCATATACGCGGATCAAACAGAATACAGCAGCACAGCCAAGAACACACAATGTTAATGGAAAAGAACTTTGACCAAGAATGTTGTTTATCGTGAAGTTATCGTATGAGATATTGTCCAATGAATATATTTATTTCGTACCGTATGAAGAAGCGAATTTTACATAACTCTGTTGTTAAACAGTATTCAAACTGCTATTAATATTCAACATGAAAATCAATGTAAATATTATCTGAAAATTTATGAACGTATGCAAAGATTAACAAATGTTATAACCGGCAGCATAGCGACGGAAGAAAACAACCTAGTACATATATATATATATATATATAATATATAATATATAATATATAATATATATAATAAATATATATTATATATATATATATTTCTATATATATATATACATATATATATACACACACATACATCTATATATATAATATATATATATATATATACATACATATATATATATATACACACATACATCCATATATATATATAAATATACATATATATATATATATATATAATATATATATATGTATGTATGTATGTATGTATGTATGTGTGTGTGTGTATGTATGTATGTATTATGTATGTATGTATGTATGTATGTATGTATATCTCTTCTATACACCATCATTGCTTCAACAGCGCGCCGGTTAAAAATAATAATAATAATAATAATAATAATAATAATAATAATAATAATAATAATAATAAAGTTGTGAAAGGCAGTGTCGCAGCTGGAGGTTCAGTCGATTAATTACTTTGCAATCTATTGATTAGTTTCTGATAATTTGTTGATTGATCATTGAACTGTTTAAATTTATTGAAACAACGAAAACGAATTTCCTGTTGAATAATTTGTCTCATCTGACACCCCACGAGGGGAATAGTAAAAAGCGCTGTCGCGAAGAGCAGACAAAGGTATTTGCTACATCAGCCGTTCTATCCTGTCACGTGGTTTCTTTGTATGAGTGTGACGTCTTTTTTCTGAGTCTAATCGAGAAGTGTGATAGTTCGAAAACTCGAGGACGGAGGTGCACCTGAGGTCTCACAGAGACAGGTGTCGTTTAAGTGTGCTGAAGCGTGTCTGTGCTTGTCTTTTCACCACCGCTTGACAACAAGTGTTAGTTGTTTACGCCTCGAAAACCTAACGGTTCGGCAAAGGAAACCGATAGAGTAAATGTTAGTTTTAGTCTTTAGTTTCACCCGTATGCTTGTTTGCGCATGGGCAGCAAGAAGTCTCCCATCATCCCAGTTTCAAGCTTCAGATCTTCTTGGAAGCGACTCACCATGTCTTCTTCAATCTCGCTCTCTTTATTCCTCTCTCTGAGTGTGTGCATTGCATACCCAAGGTTATTTGCGCTTTGTGAGTCAGTGCCAGGCTTTAAAAAAATAAGTACTCGGGGCGATTTATTCGTCTAAACCATGGATTCTCAACCTTTTTTTTTTAAATCTATGAACCCCTTTGATTATTATATTATTCTGGTGGACCTCCATAGCCATTCGCTCTTTAAAAACTAGTTTTATAGAAACTTCTTACAAAACTCCAATTTTGTTTTTCACACATTAACTTGTGTCGGTTGAATTATGTAAAAATGTTAGAGAAAGAAACCTAGCTGTTTCTTGCAATACATACCAACCCATACATCTAAAGCAGGGGTTCTCAACCATTCAAACATTTTTATCTATGGACTCCTTTGCTTACCATTTCATTCTGGCGAACCCCCGTAGCCATTTTATATTTAAAAACTAGTTTCATAGAAACTTCTTTCAAAATTCATATTTTGTTTTTCACATTAACCCTTTCGTTACTATATTTCTGTTGAGATGCTCTGTGTTTCTTTCAATTAATTTTAAATTTGACAAAGAATTTAGTAAAATAACTTAGAAATCATTCAGCTAGTGTCAGGAACATAAATTGTAACTAAAGTTGGTGGAAGATTTTAATTTAGTACTTATGAAAAATAAGACATTTGAACTACAGAGCCAGAGGTGGTTTCAGCCGGCTTGATATCCAAAGGGATAAGAATTGTTTCTCTATTATATATTTTAACACTTTCGTTACCATATTTCTGTTGAGAGGCTCTGTGTTTCTTTCAATTAATTTTAAATTTGACAAAGAATTTAGTAAAATAACTTAGAAATCATTCAGCTAGTGTCAGGAACATAAATTGTGACTAAAGTTTGGTGGAAGATTTTAATTTAGTACTTATGAAAAACAAGACATTTGAACTACAGAGCCAGAGGTGGTTTCAGCTGGCTTGGTATCAAAAGGGTTAACTTGCGTAGGTTGAACTATGTAAAACGCTAGAGAAAGAAACCCAGCTGTTTCTTGCAATGCATCCTAATACCTACAGCATAAACAAATTTTTTTCAGGGTCCCTCAAAATACTATTGTGAATCTCCAATTTACTATTTTGCTGTGGGGACCCCGAAATCTTATACGGATACTCTGAGGCTAAATAGACCTCTGTTAAGAACCACTAGGCTAAACCCTTCAAGCTGGTGCCCCAGCATGGCAACGCTCTTACAATTGAAACATGTAAAAGAATAATCAGGCGTGAGACAGGAATCTGATCGGGAGTAACTCACACTTCCTATTCTTTCTAAACTGAGTAAAAAGTCTCGAGTATTTTCATAAATTCAAATAACTCACACTTTTTATTATATGCAATAACATTGATTAAATGCTTCTAATCACTGGTTCATTGTATTTCTGGCGGTGAAATTAACAAGGGAGTGTTTGTAACTCGGAGTAGAACAAGTATCCCAAGGGACCTTGTTACTCACGCTTCCTATTCTTTCTAAACTGAGTACAAAGTCTCGAGTATTTTCAAATATTCAAATATAATTCTAAAGTGCTTCGCGGTTCAATAATTGTTTGTTTGTAATGAGAGGACAAAAGATCTGATAATCATATCTGCGTTATATAGGCGCAGGCATGGTTCTATGGTTTAGACGGTCCCTCTGCAACCACGTGATTTACAAACAAGATCCCTTGAGATAATTATTCTACTCCGCGTTACAAACACCCCCTTGTTAACCTCACCACCAGAAATACATTGAACCAATGACGAGAAACATGTAACCAATGGTACTGAATATAATAATAATAATAATAAAAAGAAGTCTTTTGCAATAGAAGGAGGCAACGAAAGAGAATACGAATTATATTTAAGATATCTGGTGCTGAATGGTTTTTGACATGAAAGTTCATTGTAGTGGGGTGTGGTGGGGGTGGAGAGAAGGAGAGTCAAGCATATTTCGTTGTGTGTAAAGTTAATCTAAACTTACTGTATCATGTTAACATAGAATATAAATTCTTTAGATCTTCGATTTTACCGCATGGAAACAAATAATCATTTAACGCATAAAACTCTCAGCCCTTCAGTTTCTCTTAACTTCTGCTAAATATTAATAAAAACGTGTGAGTGTGTGTATATATATATATATATATATATATATATAACATTTACCATATAATATATATATATATATATATATATATAATATATATATATATGGTAAATGTTTTTGATTTTCACTCTCGATAAATCTATCCTTTTTTTGTGCCCCTAGCACTTGGCATCCTTATTTAGGAGCCCTTAATTATATTTCTATATGAATAATATTTTTCTGTATGAATAATATTTTGTCTAATGACTAATTCGCCTTTTGTGCTGGGCCACTGGTAGTAATCCATATTATTACCCTTTGTTTATATTCATATATATATATATATATATATATATATATATATATATATATATATATATATATATATATATATATATATATATATCATAACATATAATTGCCATCGTAGTGTGGCATCCTATAGAGGACAGTGCTACTGACGTTTATAGCCCGAATAAGACATCTCTTGCAGCTGGCGATCGACACACATTCTGTGTCTGATTAGTATTTGCAAGTGGTGGTCATCGCTCCCATCTCTAGCCTTACATACGGACTAAGCGACAGTTTGTCGCTAGAAAAAGCATATAGTATTTTGCGAGTGGAATGAGTTTCCATCACTAGCTTCTGAGGACGGGTAGCCATCCAGAAACTCGAGTAATGCTAGAGATAGGAGCGATGACCTCCCTTCGCAAATACTAGTCGGACATAGAGAAGGTGCGTCGTTAACCAGCTGGAAGAGATGTCTTCCTGAGACTATAAACGTCAGTAGCACTGTCCTGTATAGGACGCCACACTAGCTTGGCAATTATATGTAACGGTTCCGTACTACTACTGTTTATATCTCGCTCAAAGATTTGGGCACCGTTTTGATGATTAATTTCTTCAAGCCTGGTACTAATCTTATCGGTCTGTTTCGCCGAACTGCTAAATTACGGGGACGTAAACACACCAATACCGGTTGTCAAGCGGTGATGGGAGAAATATACAGACACAAAGACACTCTACACACACACGCACTTATACACAAACACACACACAAACTCACACACACACACACACATATACACAAACACATATACACAAACTCACATACACACACGCACACACACATACACACACACACACTCACACACACACATGCGTAGTTCTTTTTTTAACTGTTGAACTCTAGCAAAGTTTTTTTAAACTCAAATTTACACGGTACTATTTATAGCCTTATCTACTTCAAGTTTAGCTGCAAAAAAAAAATCGAATTATTTCACGTTCTCTCGAAGTTTCTAAATTTGTATAAGTTAAAAAATACACAAACTCACACACAAAGAAACACATCCGCATACATATTAAAATAGAGTAGTTAGATTGAAGAGAGAAGCATTGTGTGATTTCACATTAAAGAAACCTGTTCTAAATATAGAAATACAAAGCAAAACGCCATCTTTGTTTCGTTTTCTTTTTCTAGTTTACATCTCATCTCGCATTGTTCCGGCCTTACCCAACAAGTTTCGCTAATATATTGCAATATTGATTTGTTTGTTCAACACTGGCTATAAACTTTGATAAACAAGGAGCAATTTCAAGGATCAAAACGTTCTTTTTTAAAAATAAAGAACCGAATCAAAACAGCAGAGTTCGGAATGTGGATCAAAGCAAATCAAAAGATTACATAGCTGCGCTTATCGAACAAGAATTTCAGCAAAGAATAAATATTTCCTTATGATAAAGTGGATTATTCATTTGTCCTGTCGAAAATATATTCCTTTAGCAGTATTTTTCTGAGGAATGGTACGGTGTAGGCTCCTTGTATGTATGGGGGAGGTTGAGAGGATTTCTACGAGCAAACAGACTGAATATGTTATATGCCACGTGTAATATGTTTGTGATACGGAAATGCTAAAAGGTCAGTAGAATTCCGTCTAAACTAACCATACACACACACACGCACACACATACACACTCACACACACACACGCACGCACATGCACGCAGACACACATCAAAACTAGAGGTTCGAAAATTGGTGGGGGGGCATTATATATTCACCATTACATGTGTTTCATTTGCTAATAGGAATTAGAAAATTGTATATGTTAGATGAACATGGTAAGAATTTTCCGATTAGAAATTCTTCAGACTAAGAACCAAATAATCCAAGAGGGTACACACATATACATACATACATACATACATACATACATACATACATACATACATACATACATACATACATACATACATACATACGACTGGCTTCTTTCAGTTTCCAGCTACTAAATTCACTCTCAAGGGTTTGGTCTACCCGAGGATATAGCAAAAGACATTTGCCCAACGTGCCACGCAGTGGAACTGAACCCAGAACCATATGGTTGGTAAGCAAGCTACGTACCACACAACCACTCCTGCGCCTATGTATGTATGCATATATATACACACACACACACACACATACATATATATATATATATGTATAAACGTATGTATATACATATATATGTGTATATGTCTGTGTGTGTGTTTTTGTGTGTGCATGTGTGTGTGTACACAGCCTACGACAGCCCACACAGAATCTCGTTCTCGGCTGGAATGTTGAACATGCTCTGGATTAGAAAATGACATTTTTATAAGACTAGTTGAACGTTTTATACATCAGCGTGGGTGGGGTGTTAGATGTCTTTGGATTCTAATTTAATGGATTGATTCTATTAGAATTCATTGCTAACTTATTTCTTCTGTGGATGGAGACAATCCTGCAACGTTCTGTTTGTATAAGAATATATACTGCGTTATAAAAATATGTTTTATAAGCAAAATTAAATTTGGGCAATTGTTCTTGTGGATTGTCCATATATACATGATGGATTCTCCTGCCGTTTTATCTTGGATTTTAACCCTCCTTACGTAAAATACCCGCACCACCCCCACACTCACACACGCGCGCGCACGCGCATACCATAAGCAATTATAGTTGAAACAATCAGAACAAGTAGTAAGAATATGAAAATATATTTTCATATTCTTAGTACTTGTTCTGATTGTTTTTGGGTTTTTTTTAATGAATATGATGAATCTTTATTAGAAATCATTCTTTCTCTCTTCTTGGACCTCTCAAAAAGTTTGAATTATTCTTTTTGAACTTATTTTTTCCTAAATACATAGATATATAAATACATTAAATACATAGATGAAAGAACGTTTTCCGGCACATTGAGAAAAGTTGGTTAGCCACGTATGGAATTTAAAGGGCAGCTCCCCACCACATGCAATTAAGCGGAGAAAAGTCGAGAAATTCAAGCCATATATTAATGAAATACAACTTAGGTATAGCAGGAAGATATCAGTGTTCTTCGATCCAGCAATTCCAACACACTCCTTAATTCGAGATCTGAAATATGTAGTAGGTGTAGACACATGGACAAGTTTCGTTTAACAGATTGGAGGGTACCCCTCGCTCTGGAGCGAGTTACTGTCTCTCAGACGGTGACGAATTTTTTGTTATTTTGTTCTAAACCAGTTGTATTTGATAAGCTTTATGCAATCAGGAAGAACGAGGATCATAGTTGTTGATTTCGTTTCTTTTTTCTCGTTCCATTTTTTGTACTAACCTTCTGCACGGTTTTTTCTTATTCTCTTACTGTCCAGCGTCCTTTTTAAAAAAAATTATAAATATATTTCTTTATAGCCCACAGGGGGCTAAACATAGAGGGGACAAATAAGGACAGACAAAAGGATTAAGTCGATTACATCGACCCCAGTGCGTAACTGGTACTTATTTAATCGACACCGAAAGGATGAAAGGCAAAGTCGACCTCGGTGGAATTTGAACTCAGAACGTAATGGCAGACGAAATACCTATTTCTTTACTACCCACAGGGGGCTAAACACAGAGGGGACAAACAAGGACAGACAAACGGATTAAGTCGATTATATCGACCCCAGTGCGTAACTGGTACTTACTTAATCGACCCCGAAAGGATGAAAGGCAAAGTCGACCTTGGCGGAATTTGAACTCAGAACATAGCAACAGACGAAATACCATTAAGAATGTCGCCCGGTCTGCTAACGTTTCTGCCAACTCACTGCCCTATAATTATATCTAACGCATAAACAGAGTCTGAAAGATTGCTTTAAGATATATGGCGTATTTTATAGATATGCCTTTTCAAGTATCATAATAGTATTATATTATTAGAAGCTCTTTCGGTTGTGTATTTAAACTATAAGACAATCTGAAGCTATGCAAGATTCCTTTTTCTTCTTGAGAAAACAAAGCATCAGAAAGCAGGACCAGGCACCTGTCCTGCTTCTTCTCACTTCAAAGATTTTAGCCAAGCATGAAAGCACGCTGGCAAACCACAGCTCCTCTAAATGGAAACCTTACCTGTCGTTGTGGTTTTGTGGCACGAAGCAATGCAGACTTTGCTGTCCACTCAAGAAAACACATCGTAAATAATCCACAAGCACTCAAGCAAACTGATTCCTCAACTTGTTCCATTTGCCAAAAATTTTGCAAGGCACCAGCAGACCTCAAGAGACACACTCGTGTCCATAAATCATGATCAATGCTTTATCTTACTGAACCCTCATTCGTCTTTCACGGCAGGAGAATCCATCATGCATATATGGACAATCCACAAGGACAATTCCCCAATTTTAATTTTGCTTATAAAACATATTTTTATAACGCAGTATATATCCTTATACAAACAGAACGTTGCAGGATTGTCTCCATCCACAGAAGAAATAAGTTAGCAATAAATTCTAATAGAATCAATCCATTAAATTAGAATACGAAGACATCTAACACCCCACCCACGCTGATGTGTAAAACGTTCAACTAATCTTATAAAAATGTCATTTTGTAATCCAGAGCCGGTTCAACATTACAGCCAAGAACGAGATTCTGAGTGGGCTGTGGTAGGCTGTGTACATACACACACACACACGCGCACAAACACACACACAGACATATACACATATATATGTATATACATACGTTCATACATATATATATATATATGTATATTATATATATATGTAATATAGATATATATATATATAATGTATATATATATATATATATATGTAATATATGTATGTATATATATATGTATGTATTATATAATTAGTTATATTATATATATATATATATATATATATATATATATGATGTATGTATATATTATATATATATATTATATATAACATATATATATATATATATATATGTATACATACATAGGCGTAGGAGTGGTGTGTGGTACGTAGCTTGCCTACCAACCATATGGTTCTGGGTTCAATTCCACTGCGTGGCACGTTGGGCAAATGTCTTTTGCTATATCCTCGGGTAGACCAAACCCTTGAGAGTGGATTTAGTAGCCGGAAACTGAAAGAAGCCAGTCGTATGTATGTATGTATGTATGTATGTATGTATGTATGTGTATGTATGTATGTATATGTGTGTGTGAATGTGTTTGTGTATCTGTGTTTGATCTCTACTATCGCTTGACAACCGATGTTGGTGTGTTTACGTCTCCGTAAATTAGCGGTTCGGCAAAAGTGACCGATAGAATAAGTACTAGGCTTACAATAATAAGTCCTGGAAATCGATTTGCTCGACTAAAGGTGGTGCCCCAGCATGGACGCTGTCAAATGGCTGAAACAAGTAAAAGAATAAAGGAAGGCATAATACATACATACATACATACATACATACATACATACATACACACACACTCACACACACACATATATATATGTATGTATATGTATATATGTATGTATGTATATATGATATGTATGTTATATACCTGTACATGTGCATTTATGGTATATATAATATGCATTGTACGTCTAAGAAACACGCATATATATGTATATTTATATGTACCCATATGTGTGTATGCGTGTGTGTGTGTGCTCATTATATAAATATTCATACAGTCACACATACATATGTATGTGTGTGAGTATGCGACGCGCGTGTATATATACATACATACATACGTACACATATATATATATATATATACATACATAAACGTGTATATTTGTATATATTTATATAAATATATGCTTTAGTATGTCTATATCTATGTATGTCTATATATATATATATATATATACCATATATATATGTCTATATACAATAGATATATTACGTCTATATCTATATATATTTATGTATCTAACCATATATTTATCCCTCTCTCTTTCTCTATCTATCTATATACACATACACACACATATATATGTATATGTACACACACGAACATACACAAAGTGACACGCACACAGACGCCCACATACACGCGCATACATTAGCTTATAAATAACCATAAATATGGCGAAGATATGTAAATATGAACAAATGCAATAACGCTACATTTCGTGTACATAGTCATTTTCTTCTTTTAGTAATAACAAACACCATTTCCTCTCCTAAAGCAAGCTCTTCCATTGTTTCTTACATAACTTTTCGCTTAGTTCTAACATTCTATATACAATTGATACACATTTATGATAACTTATCCTCGCTCGTAACGTACTGAGCGCAGTCTATTGTTGTCCCAGTACAATACCCTACATACAGACTATATTTTGTTAAAATGGGAGACCTACATATATTTCTCAGTATATGTATTCATCTCTCTTCGTATGCGATTATAACTCGTAACACGGTCAATGAATTTCGAGACAAAGTCCATAGTTCAATGAAGTTTTCCAGATATGTAAAATTGTTGTGCTTATAATACATACACCACCCCGATCAATGCGGACGGGGTTGAGCGATTAAGAGGTTCTCTTAAAGATCGACAAGATTTAAGTTCGGTTCTGCTGACCGGAGAAGGCTTTTCTTTTCTTCCTACAAAAATATTCAGTGAGATTTTGTAGACAGAAACAGCTCCATTTTTATAATTGGTTATGGAATCTTTATACATATAACGATTTTTTCAATTATATCAAGTCATCCCATAAGTTCTGTCCGAATTTTGAATAAAGAAAACAATTTAATCATCAATGTACTTTCCCTGATTATCTATGACTTCCTTCCATCTATTTACCAGCTTTTTAATCCCATCAATGTAAAACTCGCTTGGTTTCAAAGCGAAGAATTCTGAAATGTCATTTTCGACCTCCACCTGCCTTGCGAAAGTTATGTCCCCCAAATGATTCTGTGAACTTCGAAACAAATGGTAGTCTGAAGGAACAAGGTCGGGATAATAAGGTGGTTGAGGAATTTTTTCCCAACCAAGCTCTTCGATCTTCCGTGATGTGATCATTGCAGTGTGGCGTCACACATTGGCGTGATGAAACATCACTCCTTTTCGATTCACTAAAGTGGGTCTTTTTTTTCTTCAAAGCTTGGATCAAACGCTCTAATTGCTGACAGTAGACTTGAGCAATGATTGTTGCATTAGGTGGTAACAATTCAAAGTGAATTACTCCTTTGCAATCAAACCAGATAGAAAGAAGTAACATTTTCCCATGAAGTTCCCTTCTCGGTTGTGGTTGAGCTTTTTCTCTTTTACCAAGTCACTGTTTTCGACGTTTAACATTTCGATAGAAGATCCATTCTTCGTCACCAGTCACAAATCTATTCAAAGAGGGTGAAATGAGTTCACAAGAATGGAGAGAAGAGCAGATGTCAACTTGGGATTTGCGGTTGCTTTCGGACAATTCATGAGGCACCCATTTTCCAAGTTTAGGAACCTTTCCAAGTTGTTGAAGATGACATTGAATAGTTGTATGTTATTACCAATTCTTCAACTGATAATGCAGAATTTTCTTCAAGTAATGCCTCAAGGAGCTTATCATCAAATTCAAATGGACGTCCTGTTCGATCTTCATCTTCAAGGCTGAAATCTCCACTTTTGAATTTTGCAAACCATCTTCTGCAAGTTCTTTTATTCGAGCATTCTTTACCATAAACTGAGTGTATGTTTCGAGTCGCTTCGGGTGCAGAGTTTCCTTTTTTCTACTCATAAAGCATTATGTATCTCAAATGAACCGATAGAATAAGTACTAGGCTTACAAAGAATAAATCCTGCGATCGATTGTTCGACTGAATGCGGTGCTCCAGTATGGCCGCAGTCAAATGACTGAAACGAGGAAAAGGAATAAAAGGAAAAGGAATATATATATATACATGCGTATGTATATATGTATGTATATATATATGTGTGTGTGTGTGTGTGCGCGCGTGTGTGTGTATGTATATATAAGAAAGTAAAGACGGAAAATGCACACACTTTACATAGTTTTAATATAATTTTTAATATATCTTATATTGTGTTTGTCGACCGGTTTTGCTTTCGCTAATCATGACATCAAAATTTATTTAAATACGTATTCTCTTAAGAAAATACGTATTTGAATAAATTTTAGGAAGCTAATAATCTCTCCCCTGCTGTCATACCTTACGCTGTTCCACTTCATCATCGCCGCCACCACAGTCACCACCACCACCACTACTACCACCATCATCATCATCATCATCATCATCATTATCATTATCACTATCACCTTCATTATCACCATCACGCATTTGCTAATAGCATATTCTAGTTTATGTTTCTCTTATAATCTTCTACGAGAGAGTAATTATATAGGATAAATTCGCAACCAAACATTTGAATGCACATACACACACTCACACACGAATACACACATATACACTGATACACACACACGTACATATATAAATATATATATCTAAGTATATATATACATACATACACACACACATACACTTTGAAATGCACAGATACTCCTACATATATACTAGCAAAGACAACACAACCGTTCTCACATTCACGCATGCATAAACAGATCTCATCAAACACACACACTTATTCAAACTTCCAACTCTATCCCGAGACATCCCCCATTTCCGTACGCACCTGCGAATATATATATATATATATATAAATATATACATATATATATACATCCATTATATATATGTGTGTGTGTGTGTGTGTGTGTGTAATATAATACAATATATATAAACATGCATATGTATACTTTCATATATATGCACACATCTACATTTATGTATATATGTGGGTTGTGCGCCTTTGAGTGTGTAGATACACACATAATAAAGCACCAACTTGCATACACACACACACTACACACACACATATTACACGCACATACACACACACACACGCACAAGAGGAACCCAACAAGACACTCACGTTTATAAGTCACACGTAAAGTTCCACAGAGACACCGGCATATGTTTGCAAACTGCGTACATATTTACGTCTCTCCACACACATACACACACGGACACACACGTACACACACATTTATACGTACTTTACACACGCAACAAAATCCTATACAATAATATATGAAGAGACAGTGAGAAACAGAAATTTCTATCTATAAGTAATGGTGCACATCAGAGAAGCGCGCTGTTAAAACCTCGTAGTATTTCACCGCCATTATCTATGCATGACAGCAGACGATCTAAGCATCGTCTGCGCCAGCCATGTGTTAAAAGGTTAATTATTTATAGTGATCAGTCTTCATTACTTTTATTAACAGATTCTCTGCGCAGACAAGCCACCACCTAATTTTAAAATCAAATGTTCGCCTATTTCAACGCTTTCCTTTACACTTCATCGAATACTTTCTTTCACGTCATTTCTTTACTTTCCACATCCGGTTATATACTTATTTATTCATTTATTCATTCATTTATCTATTCTTTCTAATTTCGTTTCCATGTTTTGTTATTTTCTTGTTACTTTTATTTGTTTATTTTTTGTTTTTTAATTACGAGTTTACGGTTACCTGAAAATAATGATTCCATTTACCTGAAGGTATATGTGAGCCTTATCGGTATTCTTCAATCTTCTTTTATTTGTTTCAGTTATTAGAGTGCGCCATACTGGGGCACCGCCTTGACAGATTTTACTCGAATATATCGAACCAAGCACTTCTTGTAGGGAATTAGTAGTAATGGTACACCCCTCCCACGTGACGAATGGAATAACCTAGTCACTATAAGTAAAGAGAAGTACGTGAAGTACTAGAATACGTAATAGGTGGTCAGAGATAGTCGTGTCTTTACTGGTTTTACTTAGTATACTGTATACTGGAATGGGTGTTATGTCAATCCAACATTTTAAGGAATATTACAGTGGCGACGAGGATTGAAACAACTCACGGGGAATTAATAAACACGATGAGGTTTTAAACAGCTTACGAGGAATTAAGAGGCTCTCAATTTTTTTGTGAGAATTTTATGAAAAAATATCGTAAAACTATGGGAAATTTGTTGGCCGGTTTGTTCGAGTTGCAAAAACAACAACAACAACAGCAGCAGCAGCAGATTCAACTGCAAGAACAACTACAGAAGCAACACACAATAAATGCTATAATTAATGAAGTCGTCAGGAAAAAAAAAAAAAAATTCTCGCCTGCCTATGTCGCGAACTCCATAACAGAGTTCAAATACGAACCAGATGAAGGAGTTACCTTCGAAGCATACCTCAGAAGATTTGAGCAAATCTTCGAGGAAGAATGTAAAGATTGGAACGACGAGATGAAAACGTGCTTAATCTTGAGAAATCTGGTGGCAACAGAACGTGAATGATACAGTAATTATGTACATCCAAGAAAACCTTCGGACATAAACTTTAATGACACAAGAGATATATTGTGTAAACATTTCAGTGAAAAGAGCTCATTGTTCCACACACACTGGAAGTGTCTGAACATAGAGAAAAACAACGACGAGGAGTACATCACATATGCTGGTAAAGTAAACAGGAAATGTGAGAAGTTTAAGCTGGATAAATTAAAGCCAGATATGTTCAAATGCCTGATTTTTACACAGGGAGTAACTGCAGAAAAAGACGCAGAAGTTAGAACTAGAATTCTCACAAAGCTGGAACAAAACCAGAATGTAACCCTACGCAAGTGTCAGAAAAAGGTGAAAGGGTAGTCCAATTAAGACACGACACAGAGGAAACTGAACGTAGAGATTGTTTCCAAGTAAAACAAGAGCGAAATAGTCAGAACAGAGATAAAGTGTTTTCTAAAACAACACGACAAAAATCAGGAAATAAACCCATGTTTTGCATGTGAAGGTATACACCTGAGGGAAAATTGTCCATTTAAAAAATCGGAGTGCTTTCGTTGTGGAAATATAGGATATATAAAGATGCACTGTAGAACGAAGATGGTAAAATGTCAGAACAAAAGAAAAACAATAAATAGTATGTCATCGGAAGAAATTGATAATATAGAGATGAAGAAATTCGTGAAGGTGAAAGTCGGAAATGCAAGTATTAAAATGCAGTTGGACAATGGTAGTGATATCACAATTATAAACGAAAAAATATGTCGGTAAGCCGAAATTGATTAAATCTAAAAAGGTAGCACATGGTGTTACGGGAAAAAGATTTTATCTTTTCGGTGAATTTGTATGTAATGTAACATTTCGAGGTCAAACGTATAAGGCAAAGATATATGTAATAAAAGATTCACTTAATCTATTCGGCACAGAGCGAATGGAACTATTCAAAGTATGGAATATGCCCATAAGTGTTTTGTGTGGAAATATTGTCGGTTCAGTCGAAGGTTCGAATGCGGCTGGGGGACTGAAACAAAAAAATTGCAGAAAAGCAGAGTGGTCCCTGAATAAGGATTGTTTAAGGGTGTTGAACGAAACACCAATGTTTCCAAAAGTGAAATATCCAAACCTCTAAGAACTCCTTTCAACACATGGCTATGATGCTCCCCCACTACTTCTGCTCATGATCAGAGATGCCCATATCGTCAGCCACTAAGGTACATGGTATATTGGTTAAGGTCTAAAAACTGACAAGCAAATCTGTGGTACTGAGCTGCTGTAGCCCATCTTTTATACCAAGACAAAACAATGTACATGATAACACTTCTAATCAGTTAAGATCAGAAGCCATGAGAGCCACAGCCTGGTACTGCATCAAGGCTACTACTACTACTACTACTACTACTACTACTACTACTACTACTACTACTACTACTACTACTACTACTACTATTTTTATCTTAATACTGTTTATTGTGTTGAAGGCAGAATCATTAAGATGCCCGACAAAATGCTAAGCAGTATCTCATCCATCTTTACGTTCTGAGTTCAAATTCCATCGAAGTCGACTTTACCTTTCATTGTTTCGGGGTCGATAAAATAAATACCAGTCGAGTACTGGGGTCGATTTAATCGATTTACCCCTTCCAACAAAATTTCATGCCAGGTGCCTGTAATAGAAAAGATTATAAGGCGGTGCGGGGGCTGAAACGTTAGCATGCCGGACAAAATGCTTTGCGGCATTTCGCCCGTCTTTACGTTAGGAGTTCAAATTCTGCCGCGGTCGACATTGCCTTTCGTTCTTTCGGGTTCGATAAAATGAATACCAGCTGAGGACTTGTCAATGTTATCTACTCGCCCCTCAACGACTCAAGGCGATCAATTGCAAAGCCAACCTCGGTGGATTTTGAACTCAGAACGTAAAGACAGACGAAATGCTGCTTAGCATTTTGACCAACGAGCTAACGATTCTGCCAGCTCAAAGCCTTAATAATAATAATAATAATAATAATAATAATAATAATAATAATAATAATAATAATAATAATAATAATAATAATATTAATATTATTATTAATGGAGAAACTCTCAAAATACAAAGACCTGGAAATAGAGGTAACTAGAATGTGGAATCTAAAAACAGAAACAATTCCTATCATAGTAGGTGCATTAAGCATGATAAAAAAATATTCAGACAAATACATAACAAAAACACCAGGACTTACAAACACATATAACATACAGAAAATTGCACTACTAGGCAATGCACACATCCTACGCAGAACACTTTCCATACAATAACCATCAGAGCACCACAACAAATCACAGCACATACCCAAGGCACACAGAGCTGCGCTCGGTAGTGAAGTGAAAGCACGCTATAAAAATAAACTACTGAATAATAATAATAATAATAATAATAATAATAATAATAATAATAATAATAATAATAATAATAATAATAATAATATAATAATAATAATCCTTTATGCTAATGGCACAAGGCATGACATTTGCAGGGAGGGGACTAGTCAATTACATCGATCAAGGGGTTTCACTGGTACTTAATTTATCGACCCCGAAAGGATGAAAGGCTAAGTCATACTCGGCGGAATTTGAACTCAGAACGTAGCGACGGATGAAATACCGAAATACCTATTTCTTTACTACCCACAAGGGGCTAAACACAGAGAGGACAAACAAGAACAGACAAACGGATTAAGTCGATTACATCGACTCCAGTGCGTAACTGGTACTTATTTAATCGACTCCGAAAGGATGAAAGGCGAAGTCGACCTCGGCGTAATTTGAACTCAGGACGTAACAGCAGACGAAATACCTATTTCTTTACTACCCACAAGGGGCTAAACACAGAGAGGACAAACAAGAACAGACAAACGGATTAAGTCGATTATATCGACCCCAGTGCGTAACTGGTACTTATTTAATCGACTCCGAAAGGATGAAAGGCGAAGTCGACCTCGGCGTAATTTGAACTCAGAACGTAGCGCAGACGAAATACTTATTTCTTTACTACCCACAAGGGGCTAAACACAGAGGGGACAAACAAGGACAGACAAATGGATTAAGTCGATTATATCGACTCCAGTGCGTAACTGGGACATATTTTATCTACCTTGAAAGTATAAAAGGCAAAGTCGACCTCGGCGGAATTTGAACTCAGAACGTAAAGACAAACGAAATACCACTAAGCATTTCGCCCGGCGTGCTAACGATTCTGCCATTTCGCTGCCTAAAACACTTTTTTCGACCCTCTAACTATTCTGCCAACGCGCCGCCTTTAAACCTGCGAATTACTTAATATCCAATATGTTTGTCTAGTTTAGTTATACATCTGTCAAAATAAATATTTGGATTTTATGTAAGAAGTTTACTTTAAATATTCAAAGCCTCGGTTTATCACACACACACACACACACACACACACACACACACACACACACACAACACACACACACACACACACACACACACACACACATACTCTCTCTCTCTCTCTCTCAACCTCCCTCTCTCTTTCTCTCTCCCACTCTCTCAAAAAGTGTTTAACAATGGAAGAAAACTTAAAAATTCAGTGAAATTAAATTTGAAATATTAAAATTTATCTCCTTGTGATAATAAATTACACTAACCCACCGTCAAACATGACAACCTATAGAAGAATCTAGAATTAATATACGCGCGCGCGCGCGCGTGTGTATGTGTGTGTGTGTGATGTATGTGCGTGTGTGTATTTGTATGCATATATATATATATATATATATATGTATATATATATATATATATATATAAATATAAAGAGAGATAGACAGACAGAGGGAGGGAGAGATATGTATGTATATATGTATGTATTTAAGTATGTAAGCATATATATAATGGCGGTGCCCCAGCATGGCCACAGCTCATAAGCTGAAACTAGAATCAATCAATCAATCAATCATATATATACATGTATGTAAGTGTATATATATTATATATATATATATATTATATATATATCTGTATGTATATACATATGCATAATAAATATAAATGACCGGAACAAGTAAAATAATATATGCACACACACACGCATATATGTATGTGTGTATGTGCGCGCGTGCGAGTATATATACTTATGTATATGTATTTATGTTATTAATTTTAATTAAGGCACTCATTGATAATTTGCATGCACGAAACTCTCGGCCACTGAGTCACTTTTGTAGCTTTTTGAAGATTTAAAAAAAGAGAAGAATATACATCATATTTGTGTTTTGTGTTGTTTTTTCATTGTGCGTGTACTCGAGTTAGAGCACGTGCGCGCGTGTATGCGCATGTGCGTATGTATGTATATTTATATATATATATATATATATGTATATATATATATATATATATATATATATATATATATATGTATATTTATATATATATATATATATATATATATATAATAATATATATATATATACATATATATATATATATGTATATTTATATATATATATGTATATTTATATATATATATGTATATATATATATATATATATATATATATATATGCATGTATGCATGTATGCATGTATGCATGTATATATATATATTATATGTATATTTATATATATATATACCTACACACATACACACACACCACATGCACACACATATATACATATACATTTGAATGCTAACATACTTCAGTAGACTTAAGTATAAACGGCCGTATAACCAATAACACGTATAACCAATAATACGTATGTGCATTTCTGTGTGTAAATATACAAATATGTGCATATAAAACTACAGTGGTATATTCATACGCAAAAAGCTATAATCACTCATTATTTTTAACTCGATTTAAAACAATACTATATTATTATCTTTGTCTATACATTCCTGCACAATTAACAACAGTTTCTACTCGTTCGTTGCCATTTACATCAGCATGTACATTTATAAGGCTACCGCAACGAGCTGTTATGCTGTGAGAAAAGAAATATTACCTTACATATTAGTTGTAGTGGGTAAATCTATGCATAGCCAGAGTCAAACTGTAAAATCTGAGTTTACGATATATACTAGTTCAATATACGAGCGGGCGCTGAAAAATTCCTGACTTTAAGGGTATCGCGAAAAGTCTGGTTGGAAGCGTCCGGGATAAGGACAATTGTTCCTAAGCCCCCTTATTTACAATGTCTGTGAATAAAAAGAATAAATGCATATCGTAAGAAATTTACTATAAGTAAAGAAAGAAACGATATGAGAGTTAGTAAAATTTGTGAGAAGAAATGTGTGGGATAAAAATCTCATTCCCATGGTACTCTCTTTTACTCTTTACTCTTTTACTTGTTTCAGTCATTTGACTGCGGCCATGCTGGAGCACCGCCTTTAGTCGAGCAAATCGACCCCGGGACTTATTCTTTGTAAGCCCAGTACTTATTCTATCGGTCTCTTTTGCCGAACCGCTAAGTGATGGGGACGTAAACACACCAGCATCGGTTGTCAAGCAATGCTAGGGGGACAAACACACACACACACAAACACACACACACACACACATATATATATATATATATATATATAAAATATTATTTGAGACAAAACACTATTTTGCAAAACAAACAAGGAAAGACTTAATCAATACATAAAATTAATAATAGTCAAAAAAACCGCACTACAATGTTTCTTGTCTTGATCGACAATCTTCAGGTGGAATTCCAATCAAAAAAATCAAAATTTTAAAAATTAAAAATAATACTTTTAAATAATTAAAGTATAATGAAAAAATATAAGTATATAATCCATATATAACCTTATATAATCCATATCGAAAATATAGACTAATTACCACGAATTCCCTAAAAAAAACCATGATAAAACAAAACTCTTAAAAACATATAACGATAAAATCTCCCTTTGCTAAACTCTATAACAAACCTATAAAGTAAACCCCCTAACCTAAACATTCACACACAAATACACACACGTAAACCACAGACTCACGACTCTAGTTCAGCATTGGGCTAAACTTGCTAAAGATTTCATGCATTATGTGCGACATGAAAATAGAGTATATCGATGAAATCTACAATGAAGGTACGCAGTTCTCATTGACAAGCTCAAGGATATAAATGGTCATGAAAGTCAGAAATATGGTTTCTTTCAATTTGATCGTACTGAAATTAATTATCTAGCTACAGAGATTTTGAAAGACACCATATAATGTTGACAGTGAAACTAAAATTGCGGCAAACAATGGAAGCACAATTTCTATGATTTTTTGAGAGGGTTTGATCACAAAACACTGAATATGCTTGAAATTTATGGTAGAATTACAAAGATATTTCAGATCATTCTACGGCTTCCTAGGTCCATCAACATTAATGTTACTGAGTTGGTAGTTGTTTCTTTAAACTATTATTGCTACGCACCTTCTTGAAGGTCGTACAGCACGTTGTGCTTTCAAAATCCTGTTGAACTTGAATATGGTAATAGATCTGTGCTGCCCAAAAGTTCTTAAGAAATATTAACGTAAGACACAAGCGTGGCTGTGTGGCAAGAAGTTTGCTTCCCAACCACATAGTTCGGGGTTCAGCTTCACTGCGTGGCACCTTGGGCAAGTGTCTTCTTTTATCGGCCATGGGCCGATAAAAGCCTTGTGAGTGAATTTGGTAGACAGAAACTGAAAATGCTCCAGCATAGCCACAGTCAAATGGTTAAAACAAGTAAAAGAATACGTATGTGTGTGAGTGTGTGTGTGAGTGTGTATTTACATAGTTCTCTGTATGTCTTTCTGTGTTTCTCTCCCACCACCGCTTGACAACCAGTAATGGTTTGTTTACACTCCTGTAACTTAGCAGTTCGAGGATAAAAGAACGACAGAAAAAGTACCGGGCTTTATCCCTCCCCCTCCAAAAAAAAATGCTGGAGTCGATTTCGACTACATCGTTCAAAGTGGTGCCCCAGCATGGCCGCAGACCAATGAATGATACAAGTAAACAATGAAAGATAGAAGATAGTTATCTGAGACAATGGCGCATAAGAGAGCTCTGGGTGAAGGCGGGGTTTTTTGTTGCAATATATTTCAAATGAAAGGAGTAGAAGTGTCGCCGGGTGAGTTCTATCAGAGCTTGTCATGGATACCATAAAAAACGATTCCTCGCCCCATAAAGAACACAAGGCCATTGAAATCTATGCTTGTTTAAATCGTCTTCAATTTGAACGAAAATTAAAATTTTCAGACGGTTTACAAACATGGGGTAATCTTTGTGGAGATCTGCTGTCAGGTCATTTTGCCAAGATTTGATGTAAGTTGGAAAGGGATGATTTCCTTTCAAAGTAGTAAGACCGTAAATTCTGCTCCCTTATAAATTCGGTGGTTAAAGTAGAAGACCAATTGATATCGGAAATGGTTCTCAACCTGAAAAATATTTAACGCGACCACAAGTAACTGTATGAAAAACAATGTTTGAATTTACAGGAGCAATTGGTAGGTGCTCCAGCTATTTCCAGGAAATATTCATACATTCAGCTCAATAAACTTATTTGGAGATTCGGAAAAAATTATTTAATATCTTTCAGGAAATCAAAATCCGCGTATACAGGCGTGGCTCTGTGGTAAGAGCTTGCTGCACAAGCACATGGTCCCTGGTTCAGTCCCACAGCGTGACACCTACTATATCCTGGGGCCGACCAAAGCCTTTTGAGTGGATTTGGTAGATGGAAACTGGAAGAAGTCCGTCGTATATATATATATGTGCGTGTGTCTTTATATTTCTGTTTGTCCCCACCACCTACCACCCACCACTACCACCACCACATACACACACACACACACACACATATATATATATAAACTTAACCAAAAGGAAAAACGAAGAACAAACACAAGAAAAAACAACAACGAGAGGACGTGGTACATCCAAAGTATTAGCAGATGCTCAGGGAAGGAAAGAAAGATGGTTTTCGTTTCGAGCAAAGCTCTTCATCAGAAACATGAGACGGAGGGAACAAGATCGCCAACAATTCACATGTGGTTACATTTTGAAATGACCGGAAGTGAATGGGTGAAGACAAAGTTCTTTCTAAGATAGGAGAGTGTAAGAGAAAGTATCTGAGTGTATGTGTTGGTGTATATATATATATATATATATATATATATATGGGGGGGGGGTGGTGTATGTATATATATATAT
>NW_021829621.1:17500-25000 GCF_006345805.1 Octopus sinensis | reverse complement strand
CGAAAACATCTGAAGCTCCACAAGGCTCCGGCAGGGATGGTGGTGAACCCTGCTGTACTCTTTCACCACAACCTTTTCTCACTCTTTCTTCCCGTTTCTGTTGTACCTGTATTTCAAAAGGGCCGGCCTTGTCACACTCTGTGTCACGCTGAATCTCCCCGAGAACTACGTTAAAGGTTCACGTGTCTGTGGAGTGCTCAGCCACTTGCAGGTTAATTTCATGAGCAGGCTGTTCCGTTGATTCGGATCAACTGGAACCCTCGTCGTCGTAACCGACGGAGTGCCAACATGTGTATATATGTGTACCTATGTGTCAGTGCGTGTGTGTATGACTCTGTGTGTGTGTATGTATATGTGTGTGATATCATTATGTATCTCTCACGTGGTTATTCTTGCTTGTTCTTTATAAATAATCGGTCGACTAAATGTATGTCTGTTGAAACCCATGGGTGGGATTATGCTTTTGTGTTTTGGCTTTGTCATCTACATCGGTGATTGGCCCCTGTCAGCTCTGGGCAGAAACGTTAGCACGCCGGGCGAAATGCTTAGCGGTATTTCGTTTGCCGCTACGTTCTGAGTTCAAATTCCGCCAATGTCGACTTTGCCTTTCCTCCTTTCGGGGTCGATTAAATAAGTACCAGTTACGCACTGGGGTCGATATAATCGACTTAATCCGTTTGTCTGTCCTTGTTTGTCCTCTCTGTGTTTAGCCCCTTGTGGGTAGTAAAGAAATAGGTATTGTTGTAGAAGGGGCCGAAATACCTTCACCGCTTGATGAGACATCAAATCCTGCATTGGAAGACGGATTGCAGCAGCAACCCCGGCGTGCAGGCTTTTGCCCTACATAAATTTGTATATTCTTACATAAGCTGGTCTCGCCAACAATAATATTGGTTGTCATGGATACAAATGTGTACACATACTTAAACTTGGTCTACTATAGCGAAATGCTCTTTATAACTCATCGGTCGACTACATTAATCTCCATTAATCTCAATTAATCTCCATTAATCTCCATTAATCTCCAGAATATGTGTATTCAGCTTAGTGTTAGTTTCATAGACATACCGTAAGCTTGTTTGTCCTTTATAACTGACGAATAAAAGGCCCCCCGTCCAATGGACGGTGCTAATGGCATGCCTATCTACAAGCTTTGTATAGGGACGTTCTACAGGCTTCTAGAAAAATACGCCACGTGAAGTCTAAATCCTGATTGGTTCATAACTCGGTGAATCACATGCAAAACGATATTACTAAACTGTCATTTTAACTTAGCAATTCGTCAGTTCAGTTTCGAATCTTGTTACATTTATTACTATTATCATATTTGTTTACTATCTTCATTTTCGGTACAATTCTCATATACTTAAGTTATTAACATTTTTCTACGCCATTATTATTTCCCATACTAATATCGTTTTTCTATACTAATACTATCATTCCTACTATTAATAAACTTATTTATTCTATATAATTATATTTTTCCTGTTCTATTATCATATATCCTGAGTCATTATCATTTATCTTATACTGTTATCATTCCTATGCTATAATCATAATCATTTATTTAAATTTTTTGTCTATTAGAACTTTATGCTTTATATCTTTCATTATTTAGTTACTGTCTTTGTTCAAAGACAGCTGTGCCTGTCTTTTATCTTGTCAGTGTCGAAAGGATAAAAGAAAAAATATGATTACCTGTAACATGTTTCAACTTAAAGTTTGTGTCCTTGTTCCAATGTTAGAAATCATAATCATTTTCTATTTTGGATTATGTGTGATTCCTATTATTACTTTATATATTTTTATTTTTATTTCTCTATCTACTTATTTATTCCTCATCGTCAATACGTGCTCATTCACACAACCCAATATACACTTCTATAACAATCTAACACTTTGATCGTTTGTAATGTATCATTATCTTATTTTTCATCATCTTTATAACAATCACGATAATTTCTCTGTTGCTATTGTGGCTATTATTATCCTGATCCTATCATCATCATCATCATCATCTTCATCATCACCATCATCATCATTATCGTCATTATTATTATTTTTTATTATTATTATTATTATTATTATTATTATTATTATTATTATTATTATTATTATTATTATTATTATTATTCATGTTGTTGCTTTGTTTTTAGACACGCTGTTCGAAGTCTCACCCAGAGATCTCTAGTAACAGTATCATCGTCGTCGTCGTCCTCCTCCTCATCATCAGCATCATCATCAACAACACAAGTACCATCAGCAGTACTACTATAACGATCATGATGATCACCAACACCACCACCATCATTAGCATCATTAGTATTATTAGTATTATCATTATTACTATTATCCTTACGACTACTACTACTACTGCTGCTGCTGCTGCTGCTACTACTACTACTATACTACTACTACTACTACTACTACTACTACTACGACTACTGCTACAAATACTATTACAACTATTTCCATTTTTATTATTTTTATTATTATTTCTATTACTATTATTAGTATTAGTATTATACACTGGTTTTGTTATTGTTCTTCTTATTCTTGTTAATGTTGTTGTTATAAATTGTACTGCTATTGTTGTCGTTGTTGTTATTGTTCATCGTATTCTTCCTATTCTCATTGGCTTCGTAAAATTTCCAAGACAAATCGGTGACTTTTTGTACTTTTGTATTTTTTTCTTTTTTTTGGAAGTAATTCTAGCTGTTATCATCTTCATGCTCAATATTTTACTTTCTTTCTGTTTCTTTCTCTTTCTCTCTCTCTCTCTCACCCTCTCTCCCTCTCAATCTCTCCCAATCTACCCCTCTCTTTTTACCATTCCCTCTTCCTCCACCCTCTCTAAATTTTTCGCAAACAAAATCGATTTTTTATTTAGCTTGTAATTTTAACCAAAGATAAATTGAAACAGAAAACAAAAACAACGGCAAAACCAGAAACACACTACGCAAAAATTAGGCAGCCATAATTCTTCTTTACATATTTTTATATGTATTTTTTTCTCTGTTTGTGTATTTTAAATTGTTGTGTGTGAGAGTGTGTGGGGGGCTTTTTTTAAAAAACTGAATCGTTACTCGTGTTTATGTCTTGCAAAAATTGGTTTCTAAAAATATCAAATCGCTTTCATTATCTTAATGGAACTCAGAAATTGTCAAACCTGTCAATTACCTGTAAACTATTATCGATATTTTTGATAAATGGAGCTGAGTGATGCATCCAATGTTTAAATAACTTTTGCATTATTATCATTATTATCATTTATTATTATTATTATTATCATCATCATCATCATTATTATTATTATTATTATTATTATTGTTATTATTATTATTATTATTATTATTATTATTATTATTATTATTATTATTACTATAACTACAAGACAGCGAGCTCGCACAATCGTTAGCACGCCGGACGAAATGCTTAGCAACATTTTGTCCGTCTTTACGTTCTTAGTTCAAATTCCGTAGAGGTCGACTTTGCCTTTCATCCTTTCGGGAGCGATAAAATTTAGTACCAGTGAAACACTCGGGTCAATGCAATCGACTAGTCTCCTCCGCGTAAATCTGAGGCCTTGTGCCTCCGGTAGAAAGGATTATTATTATTATTATTATTATTATTATTATTATTATTATTATTATTATTATTATTATTATTATTATTATTATTATTATTATTATTATCATTATTATTATCATTATTATTATCATTATTATTATTATTATATTATATTATTATTATTATTATTATTATTATTATTATTATTACTATAACTACAAGGCGATGCGTTCACGGAATCGTTGGCATGCCGGACAAAATGCTTATCAGCATTTCATCCGTCATTACACTCTGATCATGGCCACGCTTGTTTCCTTTTTTTGTAAGCACTCACATCCAATTACCAAGTGGGTCTCATTTTCCGCATTCGTTTCACAGAGTCTGCATTTATTGTCAGAAGTTTTTCAGATTCTATGTTACATCGAATTAGTAGCAAGGGTTTGGTATATGCACCACAATTATAAAGCTTTCACTTGTACGCTTCAAATCCCCATGCCTAAATCATATCTATGAGAACTCTTTGATGGAACACTTCCTAACCAAACATTTCATCTGCATTTCTACCCACATCTTCTGCTGCATAAGAAATTTTTCTAAATATTTTTGTTTTTTTGATAATATTTTTTTGTTTTTGTAAAATCTCAGAAAATAATTAAAAATTCACATTTTTTGTCAAATTATTTTGTCATATTTGTCTATCTATCCAACTGTAAACATTTTAAATATTTCTCTAACTTTTTACTATAACTTGGTAAAAGGGTACATATTTTGCCAAAATTTGCTGAATTTGTTCTGACAGTCTTCTTTATTCACAACCAGAATCGTAAACTTTCTCTTGAAAATATTTCAAACTGGTCAAAGGTGAGAGTTTGACAGTGACAGATTTTCGTCACTGTTTACCAAATATTCTGCAAATGTTCTCCTTGCGCTTCTTATTCAATAATCAACGATGAAAAGACCTCTGTCCTCATAGCTTCTCTTCATCAGCAACCTATTTTATATTTATTTTAGTGCGTAAAGCTCCATACAGTGTCATCATCATCATCGTTCGACTGTGGTCGAGATAATGGAATTTACCATGCTACGCCAGACTTCACGGTCCATCATGGCATTACGGAGGTCCTGTTGTTGGTTGCCTGTATTCCTGGAGATTACATCATGGTACGAGAGTGTGCGCCCTCTGGTATCGCGAGTAGATGGCTTCCAGAGGAGAAGAGTAGAAATTGGCTCGTTTTCAGCTCTACAACAATGTCCAGCAAACTGGACTCTCCTACCTTTCACAAGAGATGACACAGGTGGTAGTTTCCCATATATTTGCATTTTGGTTGGATGACGCTTCCACGAGAGATTTTGAGCTCTCATAAGTGTCATAAAGTGTCACTAAAGTTGTCTTTCAATCCAACTTTGATATTTCATCTTCAGTCCACCAGAGAATTGATATACTCAATCGAAACCCTAAAACTGCCCAGATATTCATTGCAGCGACTAGATTCCTCGCATTCGGATTTTAAAACCATTTTTACTCTTTTTAAAAATGTCTCTCTCACCTTTTCTTTCATTTCTGCATCTAAAATATCATCCAGTTCTAAAATCCTCGAATACTTGTATCCGTTATCTTCTGGTTACCCAATGTGTTTCCCGTATATCAACAGAACACTTTTTTCCTCGATGGAAAAAAAACAACAAAAGACTTAACAAAAACATACTCGTCGCTAGAGTATGCAAACAATGGTGATTTCTCCCACTTGAAAATTGTTAAAAGTCTTGGTAAAAAATTTATTTTTACTGCTATTTGCTGGAGCCTCTGGGGAAAATATGTTGACGAAAATACAGCTAGGGCCATGACGAATGTCGTCCTAAAATTGGAGCGACATGCATGCTAATTTGTGGACGTGCACAAATTACATTCACGTACACACACACATACACATCCTGCCTTTTATATATACAGATGGTGTTGGAGACCATGTAGTCAGTGGTTTTAATGCAGCTGAAAAATTACGACTCAATTGATACGGCAACTAAAGATGCTGACAGGAAAATTCGAACTGATAGAATTTGGAAAAAAATTAATATAAAAGATAATACTAAAAATAATTTTGAAACATGGGAAGATATAGTATCGAGCAACCCTGATACCGTTTGAAAACATTTTGTGCTTCATTGCGTAAAGGTTTTAGATGATCTTCTCCAACCAGAAGAATTCTTTTGAAATAATAACTGATATTGGAACAGAAGTTGATTTCCATTAAACAAACAACAGAGTTGTCTGCGATTTACTTGAACCAAAGTGTGAAGAATTAACTGGTCACGAAATTCGTAATTTGGATCGACACAGAGAGAATGGTGGAGTTGAGAATCAAGAAATCGATGAAGGGACCAGCAAATGAAGGAAATGTCTGCAAAAGAATTTGATACAATGTTGTTTCTTTTTTTTTTTTTTGAATTTGAGAATTTCAAATAATTAATATTGGATAACGTCAGTAAAATCTAACGAACAAGCAGACAAATTTGATAAGACTTGACAAAGAACTTCGCTGCTACAGGCAGAATCATTAAAAAATATATTAAAAGATAAAAAATGTTATTCTAATGACTTTAGTTAATTGTTCCTCAAGGAAATAAAACTATTATATTCTCACCTTTTTTATGTATGCCACAGAAAAGTATGTTTAATTTCTAATAAACTTTTGGAGAGTAAGCATTGTTTCGTTATCTTTACTTTTACTTTAGAGTGTCGCGCTGGCAGAATCGGTAAAGAATCTGACAAAAAAAAAACGCTTTTTAGTATTATTTGTTCCTGGTCCTAATAGTCTGGGTTCAAATCCTGCTGAGGTCAGCTTCGCCTTTCATCCTTCGGGGTCGATAAAATACAGTGGCTGTGAAATACTGGAGTCGATATAACTGACTTTCCACTCCCCAAATGGATAAAAAGCATAAGTGGATCTTGGCTGAATTTCAGCTCAGAACCTAAACATCTCTCTGTACAACATTCAAACTATTCTACCAGCTCACTGCTTTAGCAACAATTATAGCAATTCTTTGTGATTTTGGTAGAAGGCTTACAATTTTTTTGTTTCGGAAGTGAAGCTGGTTACATCTTCCCCAATACTCAACTGATATTTATTTTATCGACCTCGAACGGACGAAAAGCAAAGTCGACCTTGGCGGAATTTGAACAGAGAGTAACTATTATAACGACTATATAGTCGACATGATTATATGAAACCAAACGTAGTCGCGTCAAGGTCTTATGATATTTAGTTAGGTTCATAATCGCCAACGGATAAAGATATTGCAGTGTGTCCACGGTTTTCACATCGTCAGTTTTACGGACCATATATCTGTAGGTTTCAGGGTTAGCACATTAAAGACGTTAGATATGGATATACTTCATGGAGGCGGCACATATTCTAAAATTGGAACGATACAGAGGAGATTAGCATGGCCCCTGCGCAAGGATTACACGCAAATTCGTGAAGCGTTCCATATTTTTTGAGGTCCACGGTTACAGGTATTGCTAACGTTCATTCTCCCTTTTCTCATTAGGAAGAGCGCGACTCAGTCTATCACCTTTATACAGTCTAGGCCTGTCGATCTTGCTAAGTTGATCTCGAATCCGCCATTCGGTCTCTTTAACTTAAACATTGGAACGGATGGTTTACTAGACAGTATTGTGGTCTTAGAATGAGTATAACAGGAACTACAATGGATAGCAAGTTGTGTGTATATCTAAAATTAAATATCATATTAAATTCAGACATATAGATGAAGTAAATTGATTTAGATATTATTCTTTGTTTTATTTGTTTCAGTCATTAGACTGCGGCCATGCTGGGGCACCGCATCGAGAGGGTTACCTTGAACAAATTAACACTAGTACTCATGTTTCTTTCAAAGTTTGGTGATATTGATGACGATGATGTTGTG
>NW_021829621.1:0-12500 GCF_006345805.1 Octopus sinensis | reverse complement strand
ATAAATGTTTGACTGTTTTAAAGAGACGCATTAAAACGACTGAAAACAAAAACAAAAAATCAATAATAATAATGATAAAAAGCAAAATGGTTGAGTGACGTTTATCAGCATTATTTTGGAAATGTTTATTTTTCGAAATATCAAAGACATATTTTATTACTTCTCTAGAGATTAGTCTCGTCTCTTCATTTGATATCGACACTAAATTTCGAGGTTCCCGCCATGGAGTTTCATCGATTTCAAAGCCGCCATATTTATGTGCGTGTTTGCCGACAAAACTACACACGCTCACACACACACACACGCTCTCTCTCTCTCTCTCTCTCTCTCTCTCTCTCTCTCTCTCACACACACACATACACACACATACAACCATTTATATGGTGGTGGTATTGATGGATCTCCGTCGTTTGACAGCACGGCGAAGATTCATTCGTTCGATCGACTGAAAAGCCTGCGACAGAATTTTTCTCTCCTTGACAAACTGCATTGAAAGTCTGTTATGAATTCAAGCATATTTGAACTTGTCTTACATTTGTATTCTTTCCTTGCCTGCCTCGCACATCTCTTATGTACGAAATATAATAACCACACCATACAAGTTGCAGCACTGGAATGTCAATTAACTTACTGAAAGATGACATTTCCTTCTGCCAATACTCTGGAAGTAACATTTGACGAACTACATGCATAGATCTATGCGTTGCAAGTTTCTCTATGCGCCTCTTCATATTCCCTTTTCATGTCAACCATTTTCATGAATATTTCCCGAGCGAGAACTTGTCGAAGCCCTTTCAGCAAGGCGCTGCTGACTTGAAATAAACCCCAAACCACATGTAGTAAAACATACGTTCTAAGTATACAACCGTATGTTGCAAATTATAAATTTTGTCAAGTGAACCGCACTACGGATCCAGACTGCAATCAATACAGTTGCTTAGTACGTATTAGTATGCGTAGTATGGTTCTCATTTTGGTAGAGAGAGAGGATATTTTGGGGAAAAGGTTGTGTGGGTCAGATCATGCCGTTTGACAGAATACCAATGCGCCATAAATCTACTCCACCAAAACTGACCTGGAACCACACAACAGCAACAACAACGACAACAACAACAACAACAACAACAACAACAGCAGCAGCAACAACAACAGCATCATCAACAACAGCAACTACAATAATAGTGTCAAGGAAGAAGGAGAATACGAGAGAAAGGTTTTCAATATTTATGGTAGTTCTCAGGCGGCGAACTGGCAGAAACGTTAGTACGCCGGGCGAAATGCTCAGCGTTATTTCATCAGCCGTTACGTTCTGAGTTCAAATTCCGCCGAGGTCGACTTTGCCTTGCATCCTTTAGGGGTCGATAAATTAAGTGCCAGTTATGCACTTCTCCTTTTCGGAGAAGGGGATAAATCGATAAGACCGACTCCATTGCTCGACTGGTGCATATTCTATAGACTCTCAAAAGAATGAAAGGTAAAGTCGATCTCGGGGGAATTTGAACTCCGAACAAGAACACGAACGAAATTCCGCTAAGTATTCTGTACGGCTTGCTAACGAGTTGCCAGCTCGCCGCCCTAACTACTTTACACATTGGTTTCAAATTTTGGCACAAAGCCAGCAATTTGGGGGAAGGGGTAAGTCAATTACATCGAACCCAGATTAGATCGACTCCATTGCTCGACTGGTACTTATATTATCGACCCCGAAAGGTTGAAAGGCAAGGTCGACCTTTGCGGCATTTGAACTCAGAACATGGAGACAGACGCAATGCCACTAAGCACTTTTCCTCGTATTCTCTTTCTTTCTTGACAATGTAACGTCAATTCGAACAACCAATGAATTCATAACGAGTTACGTTTCTCGGTTGAAACTGCTGGCGTTATAAAATACAGTTAATAATAAACTTCAATCTATTTCTTAAATGCTTTCTAAATTAATTATGGAGCTTTAGGCGTCTTGATATATATTTGTAATAATGAAAGGTGGCGGAATTGGAATATAACAAACATTAACACTAAAATAATATAGTGCTATTCAACTACGTTCTTTTTATCATCACCTTCTTTTATAGATTTCCAAAGAATTAAAATCAAAAGTGTAAATCTTTGTTTATTAAGTTTTAACATAAAAATGTCTGGTTAAGTCTGTATAAGTCAATAATTAACCTTAGAAACAAAACTAATGCTAATCAAAAGAAAGTTACCGTTGGAATATATGTTAACTTCAATACCAACTTCCAAAGTATTTTTGCTTCTTTTTCTTATTTCCAACACAGTTTTGCCATTTTATCTCTAAAGAGCGGATATTATGCTTCCGTAAGATTGAAAACGTTTCTTTCTACACTTCCGGCTGGTAGATATAAAATATAGCAATAAAAACGATAAAATCAGAATTTCATTATGAGTTTCGATCTGATAGTTATTCATACAGGCTATGTTTAAGCACCTTTACATATTGTCCTTTTGTGATTAGAACGAATTCCGAGTTCAAGATCAAATAGTTCGTATGTAAACTTTATTTTATTTTATCATCGCTCTTGTAAACATAACGCCTCGTTTTTTCAAACAGATATTGTATTTTAGTTGCAGTGTACAGAATGGTTTTATTGTGGTAATTTGTATAAAACAAAATGTGACAAAGTGCTGTAATATTCAGCTGCTTTTAGAAATGGCGATAAGCAAGGCTTTCTCTACAACTTTTACGTTCTTTTATATCTGAAGAACAGATTTATGAATAATGTAAGCAATATTTATGAAGACAAGAAACAGCTGGAGAGGTATTTATTAATCTGTAAGACTAAAAGTTCTGATATTTTATCATATGTATAATAAATATCATCTGAAATTCATATTCATGTTTCATAGTTTCAATTCCAGTCAAGCAGAAGAGTAAATAGATAAATTCATTGATAACGAGTTCGCGCCAAGGTATTTCCTGGTTGCTGTTGCTGTTGTTGCTGTTGTTATTGTTGTTGCTAAGTAACAAGACGGGTAAGGGTGATTAGGTGATGATCTAGGGCTTAGGGACGGGAGACCCCAGACCTTGGAAAAACAAAAACAAAACCTTTGGTCGTCTTCTTGTAGTCGAGGGCTCTTCGTTGACGGCCGACACCACTGGGAGGTGGCCCTCGAAGTCGCAGGAAATGGAGATCTCCAGGTCCAAATTCTTGGACGGCTGCTGTTGCTGCTACTGTTGTTGTTGTTGTTGTTGTTCATGTTGTATAGTGCCCAGTCAATATCGATTAACCATTTGATTGAAAGAATTCCCTAGATAAGTTGGATCATTTTTTTTCTTAGAAATATGCAGTAACTAAATTCTTATGACGTCATTAACTTACAAGTTTCAAAATTAAAAAAGAAATATGCGAAAGCTTACTTTAAGACAATGGTAAAACGTGTTTCATGTTTACAGGAGATGTAGGTTCAAGCCCGCCTAGCAGCCATCAAATTTTCTGTCTGTCTTTGTTTCTCTCTCTCTCTCTCTCTCTCTCTCTCTCTCTCTCTATATATATATATATATATATATATATATATATATATATATGCGTGTGTGTGTATATATATATACATACATACACGACAACGGCTTCTTTCAGTTTCCTTCTACCGATTCCATTCACAGGGCTTTTGTCGAGTTGGGGCTATAGTAGAATAATTTTACGCGAAGGCGCTACGCAGTGGGACTGAACTCGGAACCATGTGGTTGCGAAGCAAACTTCTTACCACACATCCACGCCTAATTTGAAATTTCTTTTTTTTTTTTCTTTAAACGTTGGAGCAAATTAATATCAAAGTCACGGCCAATATATTTTTGTCAGTTTCTTGTAAAGAATAATTGTGCTATAAACAAGGCTTTTAATAGAAGACATCTCCAAATCTATTTCTGCCATCTTGCTAAACATGGCGGTAGGAAAGGGGAAACAGCAAAAATTAAATGGCGGTGATGAATGTCTAATTTAACCTTATTCATTCTCCCCTTATGTCATTAAATCAACATCAAACTGCCAAACGCAGGGAAAATTTCCAGTTATTTTTTTTTCATTATTTTACATTATTTTTTATTTTATATTATTATTATTTTTTTATATTGTTATCTCTCTATCCTCTGCCCTAATACTATCATTATCATATTGTTAATTTTTATTTTTTAAGTTTTTTTTATTACTCTCTGTTTTTTAATCCTACTTTTATATTTATTTTTCATTTCTATTTATTTTTTGTCCATTTTCGAATATTGGACATCAGCGATGAGACCTTTAAGAAGAAGAAAAAAAAGAAGGAAAAATTGCTTTATCATAATAGCTTTATTACTTTCAGTAAATGAACTAAAATAATTAATTACTAACACTGTCCTTATCTCTCTCTCTTCTTTTCTTTTATTTCTCTCTTTTTATAACAAAGAAATCGAATGATTTTTGTATTTCTTTGTTTCTAGAAATAAAATGAGATAAACTATCTTTTAACGTTCCACTTCTAAAAACATTAGTAGCTATCAACCACGATAAAATCGCTGGCTATCAACTACGATAAAATTAGTAGTAATATCAAAAAAACGAAGAAAGTTTAAGAAAGTGTCCTAACATCTTGTGATAAACGCAAGCATCTTCTTGGATATTTATTTATCAATCATCGGTGGTGGCATCTAAATTAAATTATTGTTTTACTGTATTTTTTTTTAAAATGGTGTTGCATGGTTCTGTTGTTAAGAAATTCACTTCGTAACCACGTTGTTTCGAGTTCGATACTACTGCACGGTAATTTGGGCAGGTGTAGATCTTCCTTAGCCTCCGATAGTTTAAACCCTTGCAAATGGAACTTCACAGAAAGGAAACTGTGCAGAAACCAGTTATAGGGAACTTTTCTGGGGGTTTTATGTTAAGGGCTGTCTTTTGGTTCCAATGAACCTTCCGAAAGTTGGGTACCATTATGAAGACATAAAGGGGTCGAGTTGGCAGGACCGTTCAGACAAAATGCTTAGCGGCATTTCATTCGCCTTTACATTCTGAGTTCAAATTCCGCCGAAGTCCACTTTGTCTTTTGTCTTTTCGGAACCAAAAGAAATAAGTTCCAGTCGAAGTAATCGAGTTAACTCCGCCTCAAAATTCCTGGCCTTGTGCCTATAGTAGACAGGATATTCAACGAAGGAATAAAATTTCAGTCTGAAAGCAGTTTGCAGAGGTAATCTACAACAAAGACTGGTCAGGTAATGTGAGCCCCTCCCTCAACCTTCTATTTGTATACATGTGTGTATAATACATACATACATACATACATACATACATACATACATACACACACACACACATACACACATATATATACGCACACACACAAACACATATTCTTTTATTCTTTTATTCTTCTTTCAGTCATTTGACTGCGGCTATTCTGAAGAAATCGACTCTAGGACTTATTCTTTGTAAGCCTAATAGTTGTTTTATCGGTATCTTTGGCGAACTGCTAAATTGCAATGGCATATACACACACCAGCATCGTTCGTCAAGCGATGACTGGGCGACAACCACACGCACAGACATATATATATATATATATATATATATATATATAATATATATATATATATATATATATAGGGTGATTCAAAAGTCGCCATATATAGAACAATTTATCTTTTTTACATGAAAGTTTATAAGAAGTTTTTTCGTTTAACAGGTTCTATATGGTTACCATTGTTTTGAATGCACATTGCAATACGTTTACCCCACTCATTGTGAACTCGTAACAGCACATCTGGTGATACGTGCGCAAAGGAGTTGGTGATGCGTTCCTACAAATGCTTTGTGCCTTTTCTCTTTTCGCGATATACCATGCCTTTCAAATGCCCCCAAAGATAGAAATGAAGACGGGTCAGATCAAGGGATCTAGGAGGCCACTCAATTGGACCACGCCTACCAATCCAGGCTTCTGGATATAAATGTCTGATGCAACGACTGACGCACTTGAATAGCATAATGAGGTGGGGTGGGCTCCATCTTGCTGGAAGTAAACCGGAAAGTTTTCGTCCTCGTTTAGCAGTGATGGGAAAATTTCTTCTTGCCACATGTTGCGATACTTTTCGGTATTAAGATTTCCATTAGCAAAAATTGCACCAAAGGATAGCGGCGAGTTGGCAGAAACATTAGCACGCCGGGCGAAATACGTAGCCGTATTTCGTCTGTCGTTACGTTCTGAGTTCAAATTCCGCCGAGGTCGACTTTGCCTTTCATCCTTTCGGGGTCTATAAACTAAGTACCAGTTGTGCACTGGGATCGATGTAATCGACTTAATCCGTTTGTCTGTCCTTGTTTGTCCTCTCTGTGTTTTGCCCCTTGTGGGTAGTGAAAAATATTTTTTTTTAATTGCGCCAATGATTTTGTCACCCAAACCATCACTTTACTAGCACCTTGCATCTCCATTGCATTCACCCAGTGAGGGTTGGAATTGCTCTTATAACGCATGTTTTGGCTATTAACCTCTCCATTGATGTATAGGTTAGCTTCGTCAGTAAACAAGATCTTGGTTGAAAAGTTTGCGTCACCATTCAGTTTGCTTGATGCTCATCCAGAAAATTCCAGTCGTCTATCTGGGTCATCTTCACTCATATGGATTCCATTTATTTGATTTTAAAATGCACGTGATGCTCGGTTGACTGAGCCCAATGTCAGCAGCCAATCTTCGTGTACTTCTACGGGGTCACCGAGTTATTGATGCGAGAACTCTAACTGTTGTGTTTTCATCGGCTTTTGTACGTGGTCTACCACTTCTTCTTTGATCTACAACAGACCCAGCTTTTTAAACTTTATCATAGGCATTGTAACGGTATCGTGTGTTACGTTGGTTCCATGTTTTCTATTAAATTCTGCTGCAATCTTGCGACTGCTTCTGGACATGGCCATCTGTATGATCTCAATTCGTTGTTCTTTTGTCAATGGCATCTTTTGGGTATCTGATAATAAAAACAAAAACAAGCTAAAAACAAAAGAGCGGCGTAACTGTTTTGCAATGTGTATTCAAAACAATGGTAACCCTACAGAGCCTGTTACATAAAAAAACTGTTCTTATAAACTGTTTCTTATAAAAAAATAATAAATTTTCCTATGTATGGAGACTACTGAATCACCATATATATATATAATATATATATATATACATATATATATATATATATATATATATATATATATATATATATACACATACATACATACATACATATATATATATATATATATATATATATATATATATATATATATATATATACGTATATATTAACATATATATATATATATACAGATATATATATATATACATGTACATATACATAGAGAGAGACATATATACAATGATATATGTATATTTATATTGTACTACACATATACAAGCACACACACATACAAGCATACACACACATACAAGCACACACACACACACACCACACACCACACACCACACACAAACACACATATACATATATATAGAGAGAGAGAAACAGAGAGAGAAAAAATGAGTGAAATATAGTTACATATAGACAGCTAATAAATGCATATGAATTTTAATTAATTTCCGTCTCACTATTACATTATAAATGCATTGCCTAACATCTATTGCAAGCTATAGTTGACAAGTAATATCTCATTTTCCCGACACAGCACAATGCAATGCAATGCGATACAATACAATACCTTCACACTACTTAAATTCACCTTTCTTTTCATCGGTAACTATTTTATATATAATAATAAATTTATCAGATAATGATGTATTAAGATATATGGGACAAAGTTCAAAATATTCTGTAGTAGGAAGATATATGTATTACAATAGGTCAAATGGAATTATCACAAACGTTAGGATATTTTGCGTTTGTAATATCCTTTATTTTTTACTCATTTCAGTTATTAAACTGCGGTCATGCTGGGGCACTGGTTTGAAGAATTTTTTTGGTGAATGAATCGACCGCAGAGCTTATTCAAACCTGGTACTTATTGCATCGGTCCCTCTTCCTGAACCTCAAATATACTGGGGGCGGGGACATAAAAACACCAACACCGGTTGTCAAACTCTGGTGGGGGACAATCATTGACACACACATCCACACACACACATTCACACACATATGTATACACTACAGGTTTCTTTCAGTTTCGTCTACCAAATTCACTCACAAGGCTTTGGTCGGGCCGAGGCTATAATATAAAACAGATTCCCAAGGTGCCACGCAGTGGTACTGAACCCCGGAGTATCTGGTTAAGGAAGTAAATTTACCTCAAAGCCACGCCTATGCCTATGAGTAAATTACAGGGGAGAAAACATGCTATCAAGGACTAGAAGTAAAGTAACCCACATTTGATGTATTTCTCTTAGCTTATTCTAATTTAAGTTAACTTAATATCTTCTTTTAACCACAATTCATTGTTGAAACCCTTATGTAATTACTCGTCTTGCTAGTAATAGCATCTAATCTCCGCTCCTAACAATTATAGCTTGTTCGATTTAACAGAAAATCATTGGGGCCCTTAGATCTAGTTTGTCTGAAAATAAAGGGGAAATAGTTGTGACTGGAATATCATTGATCTTATTGTCTACTCAGTCGGAGCTGAGTTTCGTTTAAACAACACTGCGAAACGAGTGCTCAGTTCAGTCACGGGACTAGAGTGTGTGCAACACAGAACAGACCTTGAATTTGTCATTCTGCCATACCAAAAACTGCCGCCCACATAAACGCTTGGTCTAGAGTGTAATATGCATGCCATTAAGCATAGTATCACTCCACCTAATCACCCGAGGTTAGCCGTCTCACTGCAATTGTAAATTGTAAAACATAACTGTCACGACTACTATATGAACCTGAAGATTGCACAGTTTAATGCATGAAAGTACTAGTTCCATCAGAATGGACTTTCAATATTCTATCATTTCATTATATTATATCATTATTACAAGATTGTAAATAAAACGTGAAAATCAAAGTTGGAATTTCTTTATGAAATATATTCTTCTATACACAACAATACACACCCGTGTATATATATATATGTGTAAGCGTGTGTGTGTGAGTGTGTGTGTATTGTGTATGTGTGTATATATATGTATATTCATATATATATATGAGTATATATGAGTATATAAATATATGTATATATATGTATATATATATGTGTGTATATATATATATATGTATATATAGATGTGTATGTGTCTATATATATATAGACATATATATATATATATATATATATCCATACATACATATATGTATATGTATATATGTATACATAAACATATAACCATACATGTATATATAAACATACGTACTTATGCATATGTATATATATATATGTGTATGTATATATAGAAACAGCCAGACAGCCAGCCAGACAGACAGTCAAACAAGTACATAGAGATTCTGAGCAGTTTTATTTATCATATTTCACTTCACAAAGAAGTGGCCATCATTGGAAAAACACTTGCGCAAAGCCACTTCGATCAACGGTGAACGAAACGAACTCCGTTACCATAAAGCTACGTATGAATGCTGAAACTTAGTTGAAAATATATCGTCAAACAGAAATTGTTTAATCAGAAGAACAATATGATGATATGAATATGTAAAGAAATATGTACCGCGTATCAAATCACATTTAATTGGATAACAATAACTAACGGGCTGGATGATAACACTAAATGTACTGAATCGACATCATAGGAACTGTACTAAACAACTGTTTCAATATATTTCAATGTCTTTATTTTAACTATATTAGTTTGCTTGCCATTCACTTTGGAACATATGTATATATATATATATATATATATATGTGTGTGTGGTGTGTGTGTGTGTGTGTGTGTGTGTGTGTGTGTGTGTGTGTGTGTGTGTGCGTATGTGTGTATGTATATATATATGTAATGTATATATGTATATGTTATATATATATCGTATATATATATATATATATATATATATATATATATATATGTATATATATACATCTATATGTATGTATGTATATATGTGTTTATATATATATACGAATATATATATCTATATATGTATATATATAGAGGAGAGAGCAATATATATATGCATATATATATATATATATATATATGTAGATATATAGGTATATAGATAGATAGATGATATATAGATAGATAGATAGATACATATACATATCTACGCCCACACACGTGTGTGTACGTTTGTGTGTGTTTGTTAGTATGCAAATACGTCCACTATGTGTTATATATATGTGTGTATTTATGCGTATTTGTACGTGAATATGTATATGAAACAAATTTTCTGATCAATTGCACATTTATACTTAAATGTACGTACGCATGAGTACGTATCTTTAAATACAAACACACACACACACACACACAGAAACCCACTTCTAGCTACTAACGCATTGCATGACAAATCACAATGTATATACATGTGTACATGTGTGTGCGCACTCATGTGGGAGACATGTATGGGAGGGTGCTTTTATAGCTCGTCGTGTGAGTGCGTTTTTCGCGTGCCTATGCTGGCTTCTACATACTACATAGGTAGCTGTTATAGAAACAATTAATTTAGAAATAAATGAGTATTTTCACCTTGGAAACATACACACAAAAACACACATACCCGCCAACACGTGAGACAACCAGCACATACACAAACACAAACATATATACATACGTACAAATACACGCTTATACACAAATCTAGAATTCTATACTCGTAAATGCAAACACATAAATATACACATAAATATATACGAATCTACCCACATATCCACATACACACATTCAAATAGAGATATAACTCTTTTCCTCTTCGAACGCATGATGGTGTCAATATATATCACGAAACTTGTGGCCGTGTTTCTCTAAACTTTATACGTGTTAAACGTATTCCATATGCTTTTAGATACCCATTAACTGACACATATCCATATATAAATACACATACACACATATATGTATGTATGTATGTGTTTATGTGTGTTTACATATATTAATACATTACATAAATGTGTGTCTATATGTATGAGTATAAATACTTAAATATTTATCTATACAGATATGTGCATGGATACATTATAGATATATAAATGAATAAATATGTCTAAGTAGCATAACATACATATATATATATATATATAATATATATTATATATATATATACATATATATGAGGAGAAATATAAATATGTATACATACACGAACACATACATATTTATATATATCTTCATTACATATCTACATACCTAAATATTTATCTGAATATATCCATATGTCTGCATGTATGTATATATACATACGTATATAAATCATTATATATATATAATATATATATATAGATACATATATACATACATATATATCTATATATATACACATAAAAATAAATACATATATAATACATATATATATATATATATATTTATATACACGTATCTAATACATATATATATATACATATATATATATATATTCTACATATATACAATACATATATATATATATACGCACACATACATACATACATACATACATACATACATACATACATACACACATACATACATACATATAAACATACATACGTACATACATGCACCATTTATGAGTACATATTTGTTATGTGTGTCGTTATTGTTTACAATCTATTTTTCGAACAGCAAAACACGTCAATTATATTTGTTTGTAATGATATTGTGTAAAATACAGCAACAACAACAACAACAACAACAACAGCAAAACGAAGAAGAGAAAAATGGGGGAAGGGTGAGGAGGAAGGAGAGGAAGACAATGATAATAGTAACATAAAAAAAAAATAATTGGTTTTCTTTCTATCTTTTAAAAGGCTTGTTTTATCCTGCCATAATATACTCCGATAACTGCATCAATACAACTAGCTGTATTGTACCTGATAAACAACGGATAAACAACTCAATGTTAGTGTGTGTGTGTGTGTGTGGTGTGTGTGTGTTGTGTTTGTGTGTGTCTGCGCCTGTGTGTGTACGAGTATAAGTATATATATATATGTACATATATATAAGTATATATGTGTATGTATATATATATATATATATGCATTTGTATATATATATATATATATGTGTATATATATATATATATGTATAGTATATGTGCTTATATGTATATATACATGTACATATATACATTTATATATATGTATATATATATGTATATATGTATGTGCGTGTGTGTGTGTATGTATCTATATATATTTCCATATTCAAACATGGATAGTGATATATATGTATATATATATATATATATATGTGTGTGTGTGTGTGTGTGTGTGTGCGTGTGTACGAATATATATATTCATATCCATTATATGCCTGCATGTGTGTAAGTATGTGTGTAAGTATGTATGTAAACTCTATCACTAATTTCGTTGGTAGGTTAAAAAATTTTTTTTGCTCATATTTCATTAGTACAAATCGTTAGACACCAACTACTAAACAGTCTTTGCCAA
>NW_021829620.1:32500-35625 GCF_006345805.1 Octopus sinensis | reverse complement strand
TTGGTTTAATTTGTTGGTTCAGCAAATAGTTACCGATAGAATAAACTACGTGACTTCAAAAATATGTAATAGAATTGATTCGCTCGATTAAAACCCTTAAAGGTGGTGCGTGATCCTGGCCTTAGTCCAATGACTAACAAATAAAAGATAAAAGAAAAAGACACACACACACTTATGCACTTGCACACACGTGTGTGTGTGTATACAGACAGACAGACAGAAAGATATCTAGATAGATGCAGAAAGGCTGACAGATAGGCAGACAGACAGACAGGTAGACAGATATACGTACATATTTACATATTTTATGTTTCACTTGTTTAAATTTTTTGAATGAGAAAATTATTCTTGACCACAAACCAAGCTTTTTTTTTGTTCAGTTAATAAAATCTACCCCTGTTGCAAATTTGTAGTCAGGTGCACATTCAACGGGTTACATTTTGCTGAATCGGGCAGCCCGAGCAACTTATGACATAAATCAGGTTTTCTGAAGCACGAGTAAAATTAGATTTGATTTTGAATTTTTGTTCTTCTTTGAAGAGGAATTCTGATCCTTCTAGGTTTGGGCATGTTGCGCAATTTGGTCTACCACATTTTTCTACGTTTGCATCCGATATTTTAGAAAGTAATTTTGCCTTTGTGAAGATCTTTCTTGGTGATTTCGGTTGTTTGTAGCTTTTAATGATTTTATGTATGTGTAAAATTTCTTTAATTTGGGATCCTTATGTAGCATTGGTAAATTTTGTGTGATGATGGTGAAGGCTACTTTCTTTCTGGGGTTGTATGTGGATATGTAAGGCAGTATTTTGGGGGAAGGTGTGTTGCTGTGTTGAACTTTCCTTATGGTTTCTATGTCGATTTGTGTTGCACGTCTGATTCCATCCTCTATTTCATCCGTTATTTCTCTCTCTATCATAGAGGTAGAGAAATTTGAAAAGAAAATACGAAACCGGTTATTTCTCCAAAAACTATGTTACTATACGCAAAATGTTATAATATTTTTCTAACATAACATTTTAAATATATTATTTAACCATATGACAAAAGCCTTCTGTAGTTTTTCACTCTTTTTTGGATTTTATTAATTTAACCACGTGCTTTCACATACCAACTTCTCTCACCACACCCACACCACACACACACACACACACACACACATATGATATATATATATTATATATATATATATATGTATATATATGTATATATGTATATATATATATATATATGTATGTATATAGATATAGATATATACATACATGTATATATACATATGTATTATATATATATTATATACATGTATATATACATACATACATATATATATATATATATATACATATGTATTATACATATATATATATATATACATATATACACATATATATATACACGCACACACAAACATATATATATGCATATACACACGCACACACACACACCATATATATATATATATATACATATATATATATATATGGACAGGCATACCTCACCCTACGTCGTTAATTGGTTTCAGGAGACACGACTTAAGTCGGAAAGCGCCTTAAGTCGAATTAACTTGTCTCTAACCGAAAATAACCATTCCCAGTTCTGTACTTTATTTATGAATGCATTTTCAATAATACCTGGTTAATAAAAACTTATTTTAAGCTTACAAACAAATAATTTTTATTTTTTAATATAGTACAATAAAAAAGAATAAACTAAATTTACGAATACAATTTTACGGTGTTTACCGTACATCGAGGATGCTTTATTTATGAACGTGGTGTTAGGAGGGAGGTATACGACGGTAGCGTTGGGGTCAAAATCTATGATGTTTTGTGGGTGATCAGGAGCATTATCTACGATAAGCAAAAACCTTAAAGGAATTCCCTTCTCCTTACAGAACTTCTCTGCTGCTGTGATAAAATAATTGATGAACCAATCTTCAAAAACAACAGCAGTAACCCTTGCTTTTGAATTAGCCAGCCATATAACAGGGAAAAGTGCCTTGGGTATTTTCTTCAGGGCACATGCATTGTGTGCGTGACGCACACGCAATAGTTTTATGTTAAAATCTCCTGCACAATTACCTCCCTACATAAGGGTCACACGTTCTTTTGAGACCTTATACAATCCATTTTCGTCTATGGTAAATTTCTGTTCGAGAAGAAACCCGTTTTCTTCTCATGAACCATCCTTGACTTTCCTTGAACTCCATATCTTTCTGATCTGGATATTTTTTCTTTAGCTCCCAGAAGACAATTCTTGAATGATTTATTGATAAATAGTGGCACGCTGACGATTCAACCTAACAATCCAAACAGAAAATAAAAACTTTCCATTTCTTCAAAGATTTTGCCTCTTTTGTTATTGATGACAGTGTCCTTTATCCCAGGGGCATCAGATTTGATATTTGCCGAAATCTTGACCTTATTATAATCGTTGCCCTTATTACAATCGTTGATACACTTCTCCGACTCACCTCTAAAGATCGTGCAATTGCTACCAATTTTTCACCGTTTTCATAGCATTTTATCATAGCCAGTTTATCTTCCAGCGTTTTAGCATAACTCTTAGAACTTTCACTATGAATTTTCTTAGTAGCCATGGGGACAAAAATAAAGTCACAAATCAATGAGAATGAGAAAGTAACCGACAAACAGACGTAAACAAATCTGAATACACAACAATCGCGGGAATCACGAGTGACGACTCCTAACGGCAGATATTGGAACAACAGTTTGATATGAGCTCCCAAAGACCGATAAATAAGACAACAGAGCCTATGTCATGATTTCGTTCTCTAAGCTACACTAATTTATGGTGTGTAACTTAACATTTAGTGTATGTATTTTAATATGATTTTATATGCTTTTATTTTTATTTATTGTACAGTAACATGGTTTTATGTGCTTTTAATGGTTTTCTAGTGATTTTACGATTCCAAAATTTGTGGCGGACAGACGAAAAGTCGAGTAAAATGACTGAACTTGATGCTTATTTTGCCATATATTATTTTTGAAAACTGACATATAATCGACTTAAATCAAACGACTTGAGTCGAGGTATGCCTATATATATATATATATATATATATATATATATATATATATATATATATATATATCTATATATAT